>NC_072467.1:10981475-11148975 GCF_027596085.1 Anoplopoma fimbria
TCTTTCTTTTTTTATAGTATTAAATATCATCAAATACTATCACTTCATCATCCTCTCATTTTCTTTTGTTGTAGATTAGAATATTGAAATGAAAAAAGAAGAAAAAACAGCATTAGGATAGCTGCCAGGACAATATGGCACTTCAGCTCATATCACATAAATCATCCCTGAGTCATGCTCCTACTCCACAACACACTGGTTGGCACACAAACAAAAACACACACACACAGTGACACATATGCAGACACAGCGCCTCTTTCACAGTCCACAACAAAAACATAATTACTCTGTACTGAACATGACTCAAGTAAGGACGCCAGGCTGTCAATTCTGGCAGTTGGAATAAAAGACAAGGTAAAAAAAAAGGTAGAGATTGTCAAGGAGAGGAGGGAGACATTTTAAATTTCTATCTGCATTTTAAATTTCGACTATATCAACAGTAGAAGTACAGGAGAGTTATTGACAATCTTGTTTGTAGATTTAACATCTATCATGTAAAGTACAGTAAAGTTCTGTAGTTCATGTTAAGGGTTAGTGACGCAGACAAAATCCTTCAAATGTCTACTAAGGGAATGTTTTAAAGCTATATCAATAGAGAGAGCAAGAGACAAATGAATAGCAAAGTGGAGAGAGGGAGGGAAAGAGACAATGAGAGAGAGGAGTGTGACGATGTAATCAGTGTGTGTGTGTGTGTGTGTGTGTGTGTCAGGTGTGTCATTAGCCAGTAGAGATAAAGCACGTTACTGACCTTCTGTTCCTAATCCCACAATGAATAAAGCCTAACGTCTACCGACCTATTGTCACACACACACACACACACACACACACACACACACACACACACACACACACACACACACACACACACACACACACACACACACACACACACACACACACAACACTTGTCAAGGCTGATGTCAAATATGTTGTTTACTTCCAAAGAGAAGGAGCCAGATGTGAGAAGAACTTTACATGATGTGTGTCATCCTATATAAATCAAGAAGCCTGTGTTTTATAAAAGAAATACATGTATTGTCCATTCTGTGCTCTTGCTGGACCAACTGAGCTGAGAGCAAACTAGTTTTAACAAGGCATCTCATTTTTCAGTTCTATAAGTTGTTTCATGTTCAGAATTAAAATACTGACGACCTTTGTCAGGTCATATGTTTTCAATTGCAAAGTAATTGTTCACTGGTTCACTGGCAGTTTGGATTTCCATTGTGAGTTGGCCCCAGCCCCCTCTGAGTCTCTAACTGGCTGTAGACTCATAATGTGCATCATTGCCATGCAAAGTCCTCTCTTGGTGCACCGGAGAGCCCAAAACCACTGTTTGTTCCAATGGCTAGGCATGGAAATATCATGCAAATTCACACACAGGCTGCAGATAGAGTTACAAAACCAGACATAGGGGAGAAAAGAGAGAGAGAGAGTTTCTATCATATAATGATAGAAACTCTAAGCAGAAATTGAATAAAATTCAAATTATGAGAAAATATCAATGATGTCTTCTGTTCCTTTTGATTAAGACATAATTAATCAATTTCTTTTCTATCACTTGTGTGTCTCGTGCTTCTAGTCAACATTGACTTTTTGAGTATTTAACTAAAACTACCATCATAATAATCATGCTTTGGTTGCCTGGGGCGGATATTAAAGGTAAAAGAAATAAAACATGACAGTGAAAGTTCTGCAGAAAAACTCAATATTAACATATCCTTGTTATTAATATTTACCTAAAGTCATCGTGCCTAACCAGCTGTAACCTTTTTTCCTAACCTGATCTCAATCTATAGAGGAGCAGGTTGTCCACTCATGATTAAAGAGGACATTTGGACAATATAAGTACAGAAACACAAGTTCACACAAACATAAAAGTTCAGGTGAGTAGTGTTGCATACTTGAGTCCAGCTCAGCAAACACTTACTGGAAGAGTGGACTAAGAATAGAGAAATGGAGCTGACACACACATGCTGGATTTCACACCAGACTGACTCATTTCTGTACACAGTTTTATATCCAAACCCTGGGTCTCTGTTTTACCCTACATACACACAAACATACGTTTTTTCTGCCTCCACCTTGTTTGCGTAAATGCACTTAGACAGCGATTGACTTAAACACAAAGGCCTGATTCCAACATAAAACCCTGGGACGCACACAAAGAGCATATAAACAGAGGACCATGTCTGTGCCTGTGTTGTGCTGCATTATGGGAGTGGGCGTGTTCACGGATCTAAGGCCTGGAGCAGGAAACATGAAACCCTTTGGGAGGAGACGGCAACGGTACTGTGTGTGTGTGTGTGTGTGTGTGTGTGTGTGTGTGTGTGTGTGTGTGTGTGTGTGTGTGTGTGTGTGTGTGTGTGTGTGTGTGTGTGTGTGTGTATAGGGAAGAGGTTTTGTGGAGCATTAATGTCTCTTAACAAAATACTCTGACTGTCTCTGAGTCTCAGAAGAACCTGATTTTAAATTAAACAGGCTTCATTAAAGTGTACTGAACAATCACTCAGGACGTACAATGTAAATCACAACTGGGCACACACACACACAACACACAAACTGTCGGATGCTGAGCAGCAGAAGCAGAGGGAACCAATTAGTGGTCTGGCTTTGATGATGTCACTGACAAGTCACGCACCGGTGGCACAGCTTCCGTTCATGGGGAAACATAACACCACACACAGCGCGCACACACACACACACACACACACACACACACACACACACACGCACACACACAGACATACTTCATGTTGTTTTGCATGTGACAGAGGAGAATCCTGGAGGCTTAAAACTGATGACTAAATTAGAGGGCAACAGAGGTGTCAGATAAGAAATGAACTTAAAGGGTGTGTCTGTGTGTGTGTGTGTGTGTGTGTGTGCGTGTGAGTGTGTGTGTGTCTGTATGCGTGTGTGTGTATGTGTGTTTGAGAGAGAGAGAGAGAAATCATTGTCCTCTGCAAGAAATTTTACATTTTTGGGGGATGCAGGCTGTGAGTTCATGTAACCAGATCTATCGACAGAATAAATAGACAACTTGCCTGGAAGGTCAAATCTGACAAATTTGCAAAATATCAACATCATAATGATGCGATTGTACTAAGAATAATTTACCCTGAAACCAGATAACTTAAAACTGAAAAGGACAAACACATACAACAATCATGTAAATATCTGGCATCTTTAAACACTAAATTTGAACTTGCTTTGCAAAGACTGGACTGGTGCTACGGCTGTTGGGGGATCTGAACAATCACCACATCATAATCTGCTATAGTCGGTAAACCAGAACATGTTGCACTTATAATACTACACAATCTGTCTCTGGCCTTGATTGTCTTGGAAGTGCTCATGTTCTACAAAACACTCGTACTGTAAAACTGTTTAGATAAGGGTAAACATTTTTTGAACTAGTTGTATTCAGATAGACAGATAGATGAGCCATACTTTTTTTTATTCATCCTTTATTCATTTCAACTTTTTAAGAAATAAATTTATTTTTCGTTAATGACATTCCACTCCTTTACTGTCCTGCTCACAATAGAGCTAAAGTTGTAGACCCCTTCTAGGTGTGTAGCTGCAGTGCTTCACAGGTACAATAAAATATTTACACAGTTCACCAACATCTGTGTCCATATTTGCCAAATTTTCCATTGACTCCTATTAATCTTGAACAACTTTTATCTACCATAATAATAATGGTATCTAATGTGGGACGGAGGTTTTAAGACCATAGAGGAAATAAAAGTTGGGGAGTGACCTCTTGTTGCATTAAAGGGTCATGGTCAGCAATTTCATAATAAAGAGAAAACTCATGCTAACATTTACTACAGTGCCTTGCAAAATAATTCATCCCTTTCGTCATTTTATTCCTTATTGTTTTGCATTAAAACATGGAATTCAAACAGATTTATATTTGGGTTTTATGAAATGGTCGCACACAGAATACTCAAAATTGGTAAAGTAGCGTAAGTAGAGTGTGGCTGCAACGATCACTGCTCTAATGTTTAAGTTGCCACAACCACAAGAGTCTTTGAGCATAAAGTCATAACTTGGCAAAATATTATACAGTTTGCTGCAGTAGGATGCAAAATTTGCCGTGGACAGACACAGAGGTGCACACTCATTCACAGAAGTCCACACACACACAAGCAATTGCATGATTCTCCTTGTGGAGCGTTGTTCATACATATGCAGGAAACTGTTTGAGAATGAAAACAGCCCTATAAATGTGTTTCTGTCCTGGGCTTTGTGTTTGAGCTTTTCCGTGACAGTCCACCCTCCTACATCATGTAGCTGACAGACACTCGTCTGCTACTCATTTAGTCGTCGTCGTCCCCCACAACCCAGTCTTTGTCTGTCCTTTTAGCCTCGTTTCACTCTTTTCTCTCCGTCTTAGGTTTTGTTTACTGTTTATGTGTTTGTCTGTTATGTTGTGCGTAGATATGTGTGTGTGTAAGGCTAAGCAATCAGTCTGGCGCCACCATCTCATCAGCATGCAGGAGTTTAGTGCACATTCACTGCACGCACACGCACACACACACACACACACACACACACACACACACACACACACACACACACACACACTGCACATTAAGAGACAACCTTCAATGGTGAAACTTGAGTAATTAAACCTTGTTAAACCTAATGTCACATGCTCAAATATGACTTTTCCGCCAGTTAACTGTCGCTACTAGAGCCAGTTTTTACAGTTATGAAACAAAATCTCAAACTGTTCCCTAGTGTTCATGACCTAAAAAATAGTTTCAGGCCAAAAGAAAAAGTCACTTTTGGTGGATATGTAATAGGAGTATAATGAAAATGAACAATAAATCCTGCAAAGCTTCTGTCATGTTAATCAATTTAACATGTTTCATCAGCAGTGGTCCACCCTTCAACCTTGTGGTTTCCAACCAAATATATATATATATATATATATATATATATATATATATATATTTAAGTGTTACACAACGTGTGCAGTATACCAGGTTAACTGCATGCATTACATTTTCATACATATGCAAACTAGATGGATGGAGTGCAGGACAGGAAGCAAAGAAAGACAAGTATCTGTTCTACATAGAGGACACAAGAAGTATGGCAGTTTCTTCACACAAAGAAAACCAGAAACACAACTCTTTGGATGTAAAAATGGATTAATGAATTAAGCAAAGGAGAAGAAGACAAGCAGAAGAAGTACTGCTGTTCGGTTGTGGTAAAACAGTCGGCTCGGCTTTAAGACTGAGAGGCCATGAGAAGATCCATGAAGCCAAGAAACCCGACATCCTCGTGTAGACCTTATCATCAGACCGGATTTACGATTTAGATTAATTAATTAATTTATTTATTTTTTACATTTTGGAAACATTCAAATTGATCAGTGATCAAAGAGTTAATGATCTTGCAAACTCCAAACCATTTACCAACAGGGGGGACATGAATGTGAAGAACCATGGGAGGGAAAAACAGTTAAGTTAATTTCTGTAAATTAGTGTTAGGGTTCAACTACAAAACATTAACAATCTAAAATGAGCAACCTACATTTAGAGTGGCTGCTTGTTAACCAGCTGCAGATGCTATAATTAATGTCTAGGACTGGGTTAATGTTTGCTAGCAAGTTAGCAGCTAACGCTAAATTTATCCTCATCCACAGCTGGCTCCCATTAGCCTGCAACGACACTGGGAGCCTGTACTTCTACTCCTTCTCGCTCTTTCACGCACACAAACGTTATTCAGTCGCCAAGTTTAACCTGGCTGTGCTTTCCTTTTGGTTTGGCACCGTCTGTGTTTGGAAATGAAGGCGGGAGAGAGGGAGGAATGGAAGGGGGAAGCGGATGGAGGGAAGACAGGAGTGACTGCGTGAAGTAAGGGAGGAGGGGGGGTAAAAGGAGGGAGGAGAGGGGGATGTACGGTGGGGACGAGGATGTAAGTAAAAAATACCATAAGGAGCAGAACGAGGGAGGAGGGGAGGGGAGGGGGGAGGAGACAGCAGCATGGATGTTCATATGAAATGCCACAAGAATAATAAACAGAAAAAAGAATGGAATGTGAATGAAAGAAAATATGTAGAGAAAAGTAATAAAAATAAAGCCAGGGGGGCTAAACAGTGACCTAGTACCTCAGTCTGAGTTATAGTTCATGAGCTACCGTCTCCTCCTTTTCAACTCTTCTTTTTCTCCTGTTACCCACAACTAAAGACAGCAGACTTTACTATTATTTTTACCCCAGTATTCGCATTTATGTTCAATGTTACTCTGTATTGCTATTAACCATTAACCATAAAAACCATCACTTGACCCCTCTGATGTCAAGAACTTCAGACCGGTTTCTCTTCTACCCTTTCTATCCAAAACACTTGAACGTGCTGTCTCTAAACAACTGTCTTCCTACCTCCACCAGAACAACCTCTTGGACCCCCACCAGTCCGGGTTCAAGGTGGGTCACTCGTCAGAGACAGCCCTCCTTGCGGTGACAGAGTCGCTTCACGCCGCGAGAGTGAACTCTCTCTCCTCTGTCCTGATTCTCCTGGACCTGTCAGCGGCGTTTGACACGGTGAACCACCAGATCCTCCTCTCCACCCTCGAGGGGATGGGCGTCTCAGGCTCTGCACTCTCCCTGTTTGCATCCTACCTGACAGGTCGATCCTACCAGGTGACATGGAGGGGGCCGTGTCGGAACCACGCATGCTGACTACGGGGGTTCCACAAGGTTCAGTTCTGGGCCCCCTTCTCTTCTCGCTCTACACAACATCCCTGGGTTCTGTTATTCGCTCGCATGACTTCTCTTACCATTGTTATGCCGATGACACCCAGCTGGTCTTGTCATTTCCTCCCGGTGACACCCAAGTGGAGGCACGCATTGCTGCGTGCTTGGCTGACATCTCGAAGTGGATGGCGACACACCACCTGAAGCTCAACCTGGACAAAACCGAGCTACTGTTCCTCCCGGGGAAGGGTTGCCCGCACCGAGACCTGTCCATCACCATTGATGATGCCGTGGTGACGCCAACTCGGACTGTGAGGAATCTGGGTGTGACCCTGGACGACCAACTGTCGTTCTCAGCAAACATTGCATCGGTCACACGCTCCTGCAGATTCCTCCTCTACAACATCAGGAGGATTCGCCCCTTCCTCACTGACGAGACGGCGCAGGTGCTCATCCAGGCTCTGGTCATCTCCCGCCTGGACTACTGCAACTCACTACTTGCTGGAGCCCCAGCGTAAGCCATCAGACCTCTGGAGCTTGTCCAGAAAGCTGCAGCACATCTGGTGTTCAATCGGCCCAAGTTCTCCCACACAACTTCCCTTCTCCGTTCTCTACACTGGCTCCCTGTAAGAGCTTGCATCCAGTTTAAGACTCTGGTGCTAGCCTACAGGGCAGTGAAAGGAACAGCTCCTTCCTATCTCCAGGCCATGGTCAAGCCCTACACCCCCGCCCGACCACTTCGCTCTGCTGCCTCGGGCGATTGGTTGCCCCGTCGCTCAGAGGTCCCTGCGGCCGATCGACCCGGTCACAGCTTTTTTCTGTCCTGGCCCCACAGTGGTGGAATGAACTCCCCACTGACGTCAGGACAGCAAACTCACCTCTTCATGAAGTACTACCCTGAGCCTTCCTCGTAGCACTTATTGCATTCGTATTAGTTTGTTGCACTTATTGTATTCGTATCAGTTCGTTGCACTTATTGTATTCGTATTAGTTTGTAGCACTTATTGTTTTCGTATTAGTTTGTTGCAATTATTGTTTTCGTAGTAATTTGCTTCTGCACTATACTTTTGCTCTGGTTTATGCTTTTAGATGCTTGTTTAAGAAAGGAGATGCACTTATGACTTCTGGTGACTAGTAGTTCTCTTGAATACCTATGTTGAATACACTTCCTGTAAGTCACTTTGGATAAAAGCGTCTGCTAAATGACTGTAATGTAATGTAATGTAACCATTAATCTCTATTAATCTCTTTCTTTGTGTGTTTTATAAAGAAATATGTGATGGATAAAATACATAATTAAAAAAGATTATTTAAATAAAAAAAAAACACATTTCAGGCTCTACCGTATATTGTGGAAGCTTTAAAAAAGAAAAAATACTTAAAAATAAATAACCATCACCAATGTGTATGTGTGTGTGTGTGTGTGTGTGTAGCTTAGCTCTGACAGTAATTAAGAGAAGAAGTTGCAACGTACACAAGATCTCTGCCATGGCCTGACAGTTGTATTCTACCGGGAGGTCCGGTCGGACTGGAGGGCGGGCTTGGTGTGTGTGTTTCTTTTGTTTGTGTGTGTGAAATGAAAGCTGGATTCCTGGTAGAGGAACACAGCAGAAAATGTACAATCGGTACACAATTAAAGGCTCTGCATTGGAACGACTCAGTGAAGTTGTCTCCTTTCTTCTAAACAACCTTACTTTTCATTGCACATTGCACTCAAGAAACCACATTCTGCACTCACCTGTCCTTTTTCATACAAGTTGAATATGAATGAATATTACATTAACGTAAAGACTGAAACCTTATACTTGTTTGTCTTTTGTTGGAGCTGCATGAAAAGAGCATTTCAGATCTGGAGTAACTTATTGTGAGTCACCACCAGTATATCATGACATGTTTTGGATATGAGCGAAAAAAGAGCAGACTGTCAGCACTTTGATCATAATCCTCAGACGTGTGTGTGTATGTGTGTGTGTGTGTGTGTGTGTGTGTGTGTGTGTGTGTGTGTGTGTGTGTGCGCGCGCTCGGCTTCAGTTCTACAGAACCACTGTGAAACTGCTTTACATTGAAGACTCCAAGCCTCATTAAAACTTCATAGATCTGTGAGCACCGTTGAGGTGACAAAGAAGAGGGTATCGTCTTACACAGACTTACACACACACACACACACACACACACACACACACACACACACACACACACACACACACACACACACACACACACACACACACACACACGCACACACAACCCTAAACTCTCTGGCATACACATGCATGCATCCTATTTCTCCCTTTGTCTGCCACACACACCACACCAGAAATCTCTTCTGCAAAACGGCCATAAACACAAGGACGCACACCCACACAGCTCCCAACCATCAGGGCACTTGTGTTAAATAATTAACAGTGTGAGATTAGTCTGTCAGCCTTGGGGCATGGAGGTCCATCGATTTCCCAGAATGCATTTTTAATGAGCCGCCAGACGGCATTCATTTCAGCTGGCCAGTGTCCGTGGAGGGCCTTCTGACACACACACACAAAATCCAGGCTTAGCGCCAGGGGAGACAATTAACATACACATAAACACAACAGCAATAGCACCACTGCACTGTACGGCTGATATCACCTTGACAACAGCAGCAGAATAACATCTTCTGAGCTCTATAAGTTGTCTAACTTTGATCCTGATCAAGCACGGGCACTACTTAACAATAAACGTAAGTGTGAAAAGAAGCTCAGCAGTGATTTCACCTGTGTGAAGGGGATCAACACATTTTAGAGTACGCTTGGTGGATCCAGACAGCGGGCATTGCAGCCCAGTAAATACCCAGTACTCACTGGTTTAAAGGTTAAACTTCAATAGCAGGGAGCTAAATGCTTTAATTTGTCTTTGTGGACCTGTGCACAACCTGACACACTAATCGATATGTATTCTGTCAAAGTTGTTGCCTTGAACAAGGGATATACATGTTATATTTGAACTTACACAGAAACTTATATCCTGACTTCCTCATGACGATGAAACTTAACATTTGCACTCATACATTCACATGATGTTTTTTTTATCTCTGCGTGGGTGTCTGGACTGTCATTTTCATTTCATAAAATAAAACAGGAACTGGAAGCAAAAGAGAAGACAGAAATGTATGTGTTTCTCCAAATGACGTTTTTTTTCTGTCAAAGTTTCATATTCATCATGTGTGTTAACAAAGTCAGATGAATCAAGCGCACATGACTAAAGCATGAGATAGATGGCAAACTCAAACTGATGGTGGTTGTTTGGTGGGTTTAAGATGCATTTGGGACAGACTCAATCAGACAAAATGATAATCTCAATGCTGCAATTCAGACCATGTGACCTTATCAACAGGTGAAAACAACAGAAAGAGAAATATATATATGTGTGTGTGTGTGTGTGTGTGTGTGTGTGTGTGTGTGTGTGTGTGTGTGTGTGTGTGTGTGTGTGTGTGTGTGTGTGTGTGTGTGTGTGTGTGTGTGTGTGTGTGTGTGTGTGTGTGTGTGTGTGTGTATCTTGCACTTGTCCTACCTTTCCTGTTTCTCTCTCAAAGTCGACATACTCTCTTGCAGGAACCTGCCTCTGATCTCCGTGCAGGTTGGCAGGAAAGAACTGGAGGGAGAGGTTGGTACCTGTGGCTACAAAGGCCTGAGAGAGACACAGAACAAAATCTCCATTGAGTTATTTTTGACTGCTAGGGGGCAGAAAGATTCCCCTTTTTCCCCTGATATACCACTGGTTATTGAAATGATTGTTGCTAATGTATTAGCTGATGTATTAGCAAACAACTGCATATCTAGCAAACACAGAGCTATACACAAGTCACGACATTTTTTGTTGCTTTGCTTTTCCACCAACTTCTGAGAAAATATTTGTAAATGTCCTGAGCTGCTTTACCTGCCCCTTGTTTATTTCGTCTTAACATGAAAACCAGCTGCTCACAGTTTTATATGGTGTTGTGTTTGTTGATGAGAGGTTCAAATACAGATAATGTACAGATTGAAAACCAAAACAAATGGGCTGAAATAGGCTTAAAGCATTGCGTAAAGCTGCAGAGTAGGGCGTGATTTATTGGTTTCAGCACTAAATGTGATATTTCATGAATGGTAAAATGGCACACCACTGATTTAACATGTCAAAGTCAGTTTACTGTCATAAGGAACATTTAAAAGGCTGCAGAAAAAGCATTGTAATGCCTTCGGTGGTTCTGGAGGAGAAAATCCCTTAAGATACATCCCCCACATAGTTTCACTTATGGCAAGGGTGCAGGCTACACATTTTTTGTGTGGATCTAAACAAGGATGCTTTTGAGTAGCAAAGTGTATCAAAAAGCTTCACTTTGAACTTACTTTTAAGGGCTCCTTTTCATTATCGATGCATCTGCCAATTCTTCTCTATATAGTATAGTTTACAAAATACTGAAAAATATCCATCAAAATTTTCCTGAGCCCAAGGTGACATTTCATAATGGACCAAAGTTCCAAACCATAACACCTTTCAGTTTACAATGATATAGATCAAAGAAAACCAGTAAATCCTCATATATTTAGAATAGATATGTCTGGAACCAGCTGATTTTGGCTTCAAATGTATTAATCAATTACAAAATAGCAGTTTCTATTACAAGTCCCCCAAACTTATAAAAGTACATTTTAGGGGGGCCCCTTTTATATAAAAAAATACAACTTATTGTAATGCAGATTTAAAACATTTTCAACCAATATTATTGCGTTTCCATGGGGTTCTTGCAGAAGTTTAAACAACAGAATATCTAAGTAAATTTAAATATCTTATTTGGGTCTAAGCCTGGAAGAGTTTGAGTTTAAAAGACTGTATCAGAGTTGTTCTTTTTCTCCTTTCTAACCTGTCTGTCCTCCGTCCTTCTCTGTTTCTGCTTAGTCTGACGACCGCTCTCCTCAGAACAAAAGCTCAAAGTCAACCACTTGCCTGCTCCCTCCACACACATAATCACATCATACTGTAAAGCTTTCCTCATTTTTTGATTTCTGTAAAATGGCTTCATGCTCTAATGGGAGACATTCCTATCAAGATAAAAACACCCACACGCACGCACACACACATACTTATGCACACACGCATATAGAGAAACACAACTAAAATGAAAATCAATAAAATGCATTTCCCTGTTGCAGTCAGAAAGCAATGAATTACGGCAAGGCAGAAAATCAAGTTAGAAAATGTCTTGTTTTTATGCGTATCTGTGTGTGTGTGTGTGTGTGTGTGTGTGTGTGTGTGTGTGTGTGTGTGTGTGTGTGTGTGTGTGTGTGTGTGTGTGTGTGTGTGTGATGTGTTGTGTTGTGTTTGGTGAGACGGATCAATAGTAATGGCATTAGGGTTGCGACTGAGCTGGAAGCATATGAATTATGCACCCCGTCAAATCTGAGAAAACTGAATGAAAGAGAAGAAGGAGAGAACAAGGGAATGGGAGAGAAGGGAAATAAAGGGAGGGGAAAGCTGAAAATGACTAAGTGTGTACATGGACACACACACAGAAAAGAAGGTCTCTCATTACACACATGGATAAACACACACACACACACACACACACAGAAACTAGAGCTCAAAGAACACCCGAGTCATCATTTCTGCTGTATTTGAAGTATTGGATTACAACCATCTGATTCTCATTTGCTGCCTACTACTGCGGGAGAGAAAAAAGAGAGGCAGTGAGAGGAGAGAGATGGAGGGAAACTGGGAGACAAAGGAGGGGAAAAGAAAAAAAGAGTGAGGCAGAGAGAAACGGATGAAATGAGAGAGAGGAAGAGAAATTAAGGCATATAGGGCGATGGGGTAAAGGCAGCGTGGTGAATGTAAAGAAAGACTATAGAGAGACAGAGAGGAAATGGGAGTGAGATATAGAATAAAGACAAAGAAGAACAGAGCAAAGTAGATGAAATAAAAGGAAGTGAACAGACAGGGGGTAAGAGAGAGAGAGGGGAAGGGAGAGGGGAAGACACCAGGGCAGCATGACAATCAATAGTAGTTGAGAAAGGGACTCATCTCTAATGAGCTGAGCTGAAGATAATTTACTTTGAATTATTGTCCCATTTATCAGATCAATCCCGAACAGTTTAGAGCTGCCCTGTGATTCCAGCGGCATATCTGTCTGTGTGTGTGTGTGTGTGTGTGTGTGTGTGTGTGTGTGTGTGTGTGTGTGTGTGTGTGTGTGTGTGTGTGTGTGTGTGTGTGTGTGTGTGTGTGTGTGTGCGTGTTGTTTAGTCCTACAGATCAGTTATACACAGCTCAGCTCTAAATTGCATTTTTACTTGACATGTAGACTGTAAACAATTATGTAGAATATAAGCCTAGAATTTTAAAGCAACAGTATAGTTGAAATTGTAAAAATTTGGGACATTATATTATTACAGTATCTGTTATAATACATAATAAATCAAGTATATTCAATTTGTATTAACAATCGACTACCTTTAAAAAAGAATAAAACTTATGAAAAGTTTAGACAGCTGGTTAACATTAACCTAATGCAAAAAATATGTATGGTATAATGTGTCTTTTATTTTCTCTCCACTTTTAACAGGCCATTTATTGATTTACTTAAGCTTCTGCTGTAAATATTGATCGACATTTTTTTTACTTTTTATGAGAGTCAGTCTGGAATTGGGCTGAGACCAATCTTGACAACAGAAAGCACTGTTTCCTACTCTCCTTTACTCTGTTTAAAAAAAAATTACATCTACCTATTCCTTCTCTACCATTGAAAAATATATATATATTTAATTGAAAGGTCCATTCTCAGTGTGTGTAGGCTTTTCACATCACACTGGAGTAAGTTGCAGATTGATGTCACAACGTAAACATCTCAAACTCAATTGAGCACAGAAAAACTTTCCCTCTTCAGCAGATAACGATGAATAATAAAACAGCCTTCTAGTTTCAAACTCTCCCCATACGTCATTCTGCAGAGCCGAGGTCAAACATCTAAGTGTAACTTTAAACACAACAGAATTTATTCAGTATTATCCTAATAAATAGCCCGCAGTTTATTTGTTTTCTGCTCTGTCTCGTCTATAAAAAGTGGTCCTCGACAGCACGTTCGAGTGTCATTGTGTCAGATAGTCCTTCAGACTGACCATGAAAATAGCAGGAGGTCTTTAGCGGCGTCTGTCCAATAGATAAATCAGCGACATGATGTCACAGCTGCCGTCAAACCATTAAAACCGTGGCCATCAATTCTCACAGAAGAAGCTTATAAATACAGTGAGGACAGACAGACAGACAGACAGACAGACAGACAGACAGACAGACAGACAGACAGACAGACAGACAGACAGACAGACGCATCATGTCCCACTAAAATATGGTAAAACTAGATGTACCCCCCCTTCCCAGGATGACTAAGACAGCAAAAGTTGTTAAATAGAAAGTTTTTAAACAGACTTCACACCGTAAGCAGTAATGACATAATGAGAATGTGAACGTGCCGTGACTTGCTGTAAAGTTATAACGGATCATCACAAACGTGTATTTTTGGGAGAAAAAATAAAAAAAGGTCACATGGGTTAAGTGGCACTGGTGGAGGAAACGAAGAGCAGTGTGTCGTGTTCGTAACGGACATTTATCTCCTGGCTGTACAGACTACTTAGAGATTGAGATTTAAAAAAACCTATATTGGGCATAAAAAAATATGATGCATTGTTATAGCGTAAAGTAAACTACCTAATATATTAAAATACTGCTAACATGAGTAGTAATGATCCAGTATATTAAATATAATCTCTTGTCAGAGACAACTTTCATTGCATAGTGGGTACTTAACTTTTATAATTGAAATTGAGACATTTGTTGTAGAGTTGTGACAATGTGATCTTTTGATCAGACAAAAGAGCTCACTACAGCCCTCCTGCTTTTAAAAGACATCCGTAAAAAAATTGGACATCTGATCAGATGCATTTGAGGACACGGCTAGAGAGAAGAAGAATCTGCTGGCCGTTCCTCCATGAATGAAAAAAAAGTGACCAGGTGTCCCTCTTTATGTGGGACTGCACAGACTTTTTATCCCGTGTCCCACATAAAGAGAAGATGTCCCTCATTTTGATTGGCTCTAGTTTCCAAAGCCAAACCGCTGCAGGACAGACACTTTTCTAAAAACCTGGATTTCATCCAAGGACTGTGAAGTAAGCAGGAAAGGCTGCTGGTTGATGTCAATCAAACTGCCCTGACGTGGGGTCAAGTGCAGGTTAACCTTTTAGCATCTTTGCTAAACTACGGCTGACGAGGAAAAGTCACCATTAAGTCACAAGCTATGCCGATTCAGAATGGATTTATTAAGGATTCCATTTATGTTATGATCCGAGAATGCTTGAAATGTTTGCCGGGAAAAAATGACATTAATGATCATTCTCTTTTAAAAATAGTTGATACATTTTCTGTTGCTCAAGATGAAACACTTTAGTATTTATAGTAGTGCTGAATTGCAATATTTGCCATCATACAGATGTTTCTATCTTCCTGTTCACTCGCTGCAAGTCAACTTCATTCACTACATGTTTACTGTATATACCAAAATTAGAAATGACAGGTGATATTTAATTTAGGTGTGCATGTCTAGCCCCCAAATTACAGCCCTAAGAGTGTTGCAAATGTAAACTGTGTGATAACATGCGCTGATGTGTGCTTTCACCAAACAAAGCTGTGATGATGATGATGGTGATGATGATGATGATGATGATGACTGCAGCTGCAGAATACAGAGGGAAGAAGTCATGAGCCTGTAAGTGAAGTTAAGCCTGGTGGTTCTGCATGTCTGAAAGCACGTCTACTTCCTTGTGTGGGGACACATTGAAACATCAGTACACACGGTGTGTACATGTATCGGCACTGTACTGCTGCACAACATGAACCGATCTCAGTGTTCTCATAATAACAGTTCATGTGTTTGTTTTTTTAAATGGAGTCAGCCTTGAGGCTGATGCTCATTACTGAAGATGAGTTTTAAGTCTAATACATGAGCAAAAACTGAGTTTACAGGAGAGTGTGTTGTTTAATTGATTAAATTGAATTGCTATCTGTATATTACTAGTGATTGATAGATAGATAGATAGATAGATAGATAGATAGATAGATAGATAGATAGATAGATAGATAGATAGATAGATAGATAGATAGATAGATAGATAGGAATCAGAATCAGAAGCTGTTTAGTGCCAAGTACGCTACACATACAAGGACTTTGGCTCAGTGATCTATTGGTGCGTTATAGTAAATAACAAACCCGGTGCAATAATAAAGACATAATTTAAAAATAGAAATATGAAAATATACAATAAAATATGGTTAACAAGTCAGCAGATAGATAGATAGATAGATAGATAGATAGATAGATAGATAGATAGATAGATAGATAGATAGATAGATAGATAGATAGATAGATAGATAGGAGAATTACAAAAAAATAAGACAAAATACAAAAAGAATAGATTTAGTTTGTACTCACTATTTCTGACCGTCCATCCCTGCAAGCGTTCTGGAAGCGAGCTTGTCTCTCCTCATGGGGCCGGTCCCTGAACCCAGTATATTTAATCTACAATGAAAAGAAAACACATACCTTAAAAACCACAAACATATACTCACATAATTTACAGCATACACTTTTAAAACACTCCAAATAGGGCAGTTTGACACTGAATGGAAAAGTTCATTGCCAGCAGTAGGCTGTAATTTGATGATAATTCACGGGAATTCAGATTTAAGGCAAAAGGCATCATTCTTTGTTTCTGTACTCTCCATCAAAAACCAAAATAAATAAATATACAATTTGAAAGAGCAAACTAAGAAAAGAATAAGAATACAGGGGAAACAAATCAAAAATCAATACTATTGAAACAACTTATTGCACTTTTGAAGACGATCATTCTTTAGAATTGGGTGATTTTATTTATACATTTTGTTGGCAACCTCTACATTAATTCATTTTAATCAAGTAAGAAGCTTAAAATGATTCGACCCGCCAGCCAGCGTGCTTTTCTCCTCTAACGAGCCTCTTCTTCTCTGCCCTTATTTCCGCCGTTTAACAGAATGGATCCAGTGTGTAGAAACACAGCAGACTGACTTACCTCACACTCCCTGCTCAACTTGCGGAAAAACTCCTCATTCTCAAACTTGCTCCTCTGGTCCGGGACTACCCGCGGCATCTTCACCAACACTTTCCGGCTTCTTTGAGAGTCACTTTTTAGTCTTTTTTTTATTTATCCCGCACAGTAAAACTTCAACTGTTCGTTTTGCCGTCCGTCCCTCACTCTGCCTCTCTTTCACGCACTTCTCTTCCGTGTATGAGTGTGTGTTTTTTTTCTTCCTTCTATGTGGAGCAATGTGCTCTCTGCTTCTGGTCTCTGTGATTCTGACTCCTGCTCTTATTATGATGATCTGCGTCTGAATGCGCGCTCCGAGTCGCCTCTGGCTCCAAATGGCTCTTACTGAGTGACCCACCTCGATAGATAAAGCTCAATTTGTCCGTGTGTCTCTCTCTCTCTCTCTCTCTCTCTCTCTCTCCCTCTCTCTCTCTCTCTCTCTCTCTCTCTCTCTCTCTCTCTCTCTCTCTCTCTCTTGACTAGCGTGTGATCTCAAGCAAGTGGCAACAAACGAGCGCTCTGGTCTACCTGCAACTTTCAAGTGCTCCTCCCTGGTGGGCCTGCCAATTATTCGCGCATTCAATACACAAATAGGCTAAAGCATGAAACACAAAGAATTAGCCCCATGTATTATAGCCTTTAATATTAAGGCTTTAATTGAAGTCGTGAATCATATGACAGAGATCTGTTTTGTGCTCTGTTGGCAGAAGGGGAATTATATGCCTGGCATGTAGCATAATTCACATTTCTATCCACCTATCAGTCAAAAGTTGCAGCTGGTACAGCATTGTTCAGTAAAACAAATACATATAAACGGTAGCGTACTTGGTATTTGGCTAAACATGCGTTAATCTTACAGCTAAAAAGTAAACAAATAGCCCCGAAAAGAAAAAAAAGTCACAGACAATAATTAAAAGCATGCACCAACATACATGGTGAAAGGCCAAATAGCCCCATCGTTACAGTTCGTGTTTCCAGCTCTTGTTGATAAAACTAAAAATATTTTTATGACGTTTTCTTGTTCTTTGTAACTTGGCAGCAGCCAAGTATTGAAATTACGGCAATTTCGACACGTACTTGAAAGCATCAAGAGTCTACTTCCTGGCTCCGTCGAGTCGCTCTTGTGACTCTACATCCAAAATACCGCCCCTTCTCCTCCTCCCCCACCCCCCACCCCCATTCACAATAATAATACTACTACACACGCTACTCGGGGCTGCCACTGCGCATGCGTTTAACCTCGACCGCAGAAATTTTATAGGATCCTTATGTGAGATCAAGCGGGGGGGGGGCGCGAAGAGGAGGCGTTTGTATTTCAATGATCAAATAAAACCCACAATGAGCCTTAAATCCTTCAGATATGTGTGTGAATATTTGGACAAGATGTAGCCCACATTATGTTATGTTAGTTTCTAACCTTTAGAAATATAAGAAGCAAATGTCAAACTGATAAGAAAGTTAATTCATGTGTTAAGTTATTTTCACCTACCTTTCAAGAAGTGAATAAACTTCATCAGGCCTTGAAATATAAGTAGGCATAGTGGTATGTTTAATTGTCTGTTTCTAAAGGTAATACTTATTACCATTACTGCTTTAAATCAGTTAGAAACTCAGCACTACTGTCAACCATTTCATGGGCCCACTGCCTTTTTAGGAATGTGCTAGATTATACAAATAAAGTTAATTGCCTCCTTCATACTTTTGGAGTACTAAACATATAGCGCAGCATAAGACTCACATGAGGTTCAGATTATCTTTAGAATGAGTTAATGCGCAAATCAAGAAATCTCACCCTCATCACTTGGGCTCCATTGAAATTGCTTTAAGTAGTGATCTTTTCATAGCCAGTATGGACAGGAGGAACGATTCCAGTGACCAATAGCTTTGTCAGCTGCTGTCTACTTTTACTGAAAGTAGGGCCAGCAGGGTGCGACTCATCTGGTTGCAAAAAGAAGTCTGAATGTATAGAAGTCCATGAGAAAACTACCTGACTTCTCACTTGTGTTATTACCTCAGTAAACACCGTAAAGATGAGTTTATGATCTCAATCGCTAGTTTCAAGTCCCAACAATACAGCATGAAGTTCATAAAGTAAATTATGGTCCCATTTAGAGTCAAATAGACGATAAAGCAGGCTGTGCCTTAGGGCGTGACTTCCTTGTGATTGACAGGTTGCTGCTAAAGTGCTGTCCTGTTGTCTGTGTTTTTGTCTTAAAACTTTTATCCCTCACACAATCTGTTTTCAGCTAATGAAAGTTACTTCTAACAGTTGGGTCTTATTCAACATCAGTTGTTCTTAGCTCCAACCTCTCGTGTCATATCAGGTTGCAAAAAAGAATTTCGCAACAGCCAAAATGATGAACTCGAGGCTTCAAAACCTCGGTTCCAAAACCAATGGGTGACAACATGGTGACTACATCCACTCTTTATATACAGTCTATGAGAAAGACAGAGGAAGCAACTAGCTGGGGCATTTAGCAGCTAAAGAGCCAGATTTATCCCTCAACAGTTGGTAGAGACCAAAAACAGAGCTAAAAGAGAGTGAATATTAGACTCACATTAACAAGATCCAAAGCACAAATCCTGATAGTGCCGCTCTGTAACTGTTGAATGTGTAAATGATAAACTGTTTGCTATCAAATTTGCCATAAAAACAAGTGATGGTATGTCAATGTTGTGTTCACAACTTCTGTCCCCTGCCGCCAATTGGCCAAAAAAAATCTGTTTTTACAGATTTAATTAAATGTTTAAATGCAATAAGGCTTCAAATAGAGTCTGTGTTAATAGTACAACTTTTAATAGAATGTACTTGGAGTACTGCTTCCACCACTGTCACAATGAGACCTGAGGCCTTTTTCACAGCAGACGTGTTAACTTGTCACTTTAAGTGAAGTTGGTTTTATCTTTGCTTCATGTTTTGACATGTCAAACAGTCTGCTGTGAAAAATGCCTATTTGATAAAAAAAAAAAAAAGCAGCATAGGGTACAATGCTTACTGGTAACTAAAAATGTACACAGCGTAGTAGGAAAGTATTGAAAATATATATAAAAGTGCTGAATTATATCTGAATCTTTAGGGAAAATACATTTACATGAGATTTTGTTTCACACACACACCCGCACACACATACACACAGGTGGACAATTTAATTTTACAGCACTACAGTCGAGACATATTGGCGCTTGCAACATAATGAGGAATGGATTTTGATTATGCATAGATCAGGCGGATAAAAACACGCAGTTGAAATGTAGCACATCTCCTTTATTTCTAGTCAACACACTTAAACGCGCGCACACACACATACACTTACACACACACACACACACACACACACACACACCTTTGCACACACAGAGAGTAAATATGACTATTAGACTCCCACAGGAGTTTCATAATCACCCACAAAGATCTTAATTAAACTATGAACAAGAACCTGCAGGTTGACAGTGTCTGTGTACATTCTCATGCACTTCTTCTGTGTTGTGACATGTTTTAATGTTTTTTGTTTTGTTGGTGTTTGTGAGGCTGTCTGTGCGTGTGTCTGTGTGTGTGTGTGTGTGTGTGTGTGTGTGTATGTTTGTGTGTGTACAGAGAGACGAACCAGTGAAGATCTCCTGAGACAAAAGGAGAGAGAAAATTAAACACATATATAATTATGCTTTAATAACACACATACACTTACAGAAGAGAACTGAAAAGGAGTTATATTTAAGGGTTTCTAATATCAAGTCTTTCAATGTAAAAGTATTCAGAATAAATTGCGTAATCTTTAAAGTGTCTAAAACTAAATATGTTTTTGGCCTGCTTGGTGCGTCTGTGCAGGCTGAAAGGCTAATTTTTTTAATCATTGTTTCTCAACCTAATAAGTAACTTAGGGGTGGAAACAAAGCCTCAGGCTACAGCATATGCTCGGATTTCTTTTTATGAAAAGAAACATTCATTTTATGACACCCATGCCATTGATTTCTACCAGTCTTCTCCCATTCAGATAGCCTGAGGATCTCACACACACACACACACATACACACACACACACACACACACACACACACACACACACACACACACACACACACACACACACACACACACACACACACACACACACACACACACACACACAGAGAGAGAGAGAGAGAGAGCTCATCTCTTTGCTCTCTCAAACAATCCGTTTGTGTGTGTTAGCTGCAGGCCAAACAGTGCGTGAGTGATTAACAACAGTAGCTGGTGATGCAGTAAAAGGTTCATTAATTAATCAGATAATCTGTGGTTGCCATGGTGAATAGTTCTGACATGCAGTCTGGTCTCATCTCCACACAGCACACTGAGCACGGCTCACTTTAGTTCATGTCGCTTTGTTTCTCATCTCACATACTTTACTGCTGAGGAGCCTGGTCGCTTAAAAATGGCGTTCCCATACAAAGGAACTACGTTGTTAAATACATTTTGAGGGATACGTATTTTCCGTATTAACTTTTGTTTTTATAGTATAACAAATACGTTTCTAATCAAATTCCAACATGGGACTTTTTGCCAAGAGACCGTTGTTTGTGTTCTCTGGGAAACTAGAAGTCATAGTTGACTTATTTTAAATTAACTGAATGTAAACTGAAATTAACTTAACTGTATGGTGAGATGCATCGACCAAACGGCTGTAGATCGAAACCGGACGATTTTCAGCTGATAAACCATGACCGATGACCCATTTAATATTTTCAATTTTTTGCTGGTCGCATTTACACACATGCTAGTTTTACATCGGCACACACAGTGGTACAGAGTTATGACAGTGACTGAGTCTCTCCTTAGCACAGTCCTGGAGCTAACAAATAACATTACTGGAGGTTGCATTGCCTTGCATTTTCTCGCGCTCAAGCTACTCAGAAAAATGAAAGTTTGGCTATAGTAAATTATAACTATAATTATAATTTTGTAAAATGTATTTTTAGGTGAGAAACTTGAATATATACAGTTGTTTGAAGGAGATGTTTCACACCATCTACAATTGATATTAGAGAGGGAGTTATGACCTGTTTAACTTGCTAACACTAGCTCTAAGCAGCTTATTACACAATCAAAAATACTAATGCCTCCAAAATAATTCTAATTTAAATAAAATATTGAAACAAAAATACAACTATTTATTTCTTAATCATTTGAATTGTGCATTTTATTTTGCAAATAACCCATAGATGAAAATAAGGTAAAAGGAAAACATTATGAGGTTTTTAACTTTAGGATGGTTGAAAGTATTTTTTGGGATGGTGGTGGTAAAAAGTTAGCCTGGAGCCTTGCTGTCAATTATAGTTCTTAGAAAGGAAATCAGAACTGTCAACAATCTGTATTGTGAGGTCCGACTTACATTTTTTAGCATACAGAGTTGTGTCACGTCAAGTGTAAAATTTAGTTTACTACTTTTTTTTTAAAATCTTTTCAGGCACTTCTAGTTTTAATTTATTTTTTAGTTTGTTTAAATAATCAATTATGATACAAATTCTAATATAGCCTATTTTATGATCGAGAAAATATACTTCGATATCATAATAAAATAAAATATCTTCCTGATAGACTTAATCCATATACTTTATTTTATTTAGTTTAGTCCACCCTGATCTTTTGTCTAGTTTAACTATAGAATGACTTATTCTATTTTCTATTTTTAATTCTTTTTTGACTGTTATTGTGTCAATTTGGTCTAAAAACCACAGGAAGTGGAGGAAAGGATGTCAAAAGGCAACCATCTCCACAGTGATGATGTAAATCTTATGCTAAACTGGAGGTGTTTTGTGGAATTTCTAATCATCTTTTTTCTTGCTGTCTGGCTCATCAACTTTTAACAGTTTAACTGTTTGTGTGTCCAAAACTTTCTGAAACCACCATTTTATTCTGTGCTGTGTATAACATGGATATGCTCAGTCTCTGTTTCTCTGTCTTAATTTGGCTTAAACATTATAACATGACTAATTTACTCTTGAATTTGTGATGCACTGCAGCTCTTTTAATGATGTGAAGACGTGTCCATGTCACTTAAATGACATTAATGATGGATTACTGCACTGAAAGGTGGTTAGATTGCCTCTGATAATGTTTGCCAGACTGAGGGCTTTGGAATAACAGAGTGGCTCCTTATCTACAGTCCATTAGTTATAGTGAAAATTCACAATGCGAAGGAACTTTAAACTTCATTGCTATCAAGTAAAAAAGTCTATCTAAATGTGACATTTTAACAAAAGCTATAGGACAATTTGTGTTTATAGCTTTTTTCCTGGTCTTAGCTTTCAAGTGTGGTTCTCTGGATTGCAATATTCAGTCACTGGGTCTGCAATTTTGAACTGAAATATTTTAGGAATTAATCCCATATAATTAGAAAAAGGTATCTAAAAAAATAATTCTCAACAATTTTGGTAAGGGATTAATTGTTTAACTAATTTATTAAGAAACGGTGCCATATATTAATTGTATCTTCCTTCTCCAAATGACATTGCTGTTTTTTTCTGTTTTACTGTATATAAGTGTGAGAGCATGTCTTTTGGTTTTGAAGAACCTAGGACTCGAGAAAATGGTCATGCGCTTTTTATATTTTTCTTTATAGTCTAAATGTGTTATTGACTAATCATAAAGAAGATAATTATTATTTAAAGCCAAAGTTACATATTTTATGTTAATAAAGTAATATTTTTAAAATAATTTTAAATAAAAACAGAAAACATTTGAATAACTGTTGGAAACAAGTAAAAAAATAAATTAATACAAAATAAAAAAGAAGCAACATGTACTGTTTAAGCCCTCTGCTGAAGTTGAAACTAAAATCACCAGAGAGAAAAAAAAAGAAAAAAAAGACTATAAAATCACAATTACACCTGATAACCTTGGCATTGTATAAAGCTGCTTCAGTGACTAAGTAGTAAATAGTAAATAGCTTATTTTCTGTTAACTATTAGTTTAAATTCATTTCAATGTACAAAAAGTGATAACTGTCAAATTTAACTTGCCAGTTAGACAGATCATGGATTTAGTTTGAGGGCAAAGTTTAATCAGCATCTGACCAGGGACCCAATAAATAAACCCTGCATTTTACAGTGTATTACCTTGTGTTCAAGTCGCTCCAAAGTGAAGTCAAACCTTTTCCTGACTACAAAGAATGAGTAAAAAGCATGTCTTATATTACACACAAAACATAGATTTGTCCCTGTATTTCCTACTCATTATTATTCAAGGCAACATGCAGATATATTTTGGCTTTGTTTTCTGGTTTAGAAGATGCTGCCGTGGAAGTGGCCTAATAAATATTTAAACGCATCAATAACACAGGAACACAGCTGACTTGAGACAATCAGTGTGTGTGTGTGTGTGTGTGTGTGTGTGTGTGTGTGTGTGTGTGTGTGTGTGTGTGTGTGTGTGTGTGTGTGTGTGTGTGTGTGTGTGTGTGTGTGTGTGTCTGTTTACAATTTAGATGCCGTTCTCAACTCATCTTTATGCGTCTACAAAAAGGAGATCGAGCAAGCATATGAACAAAGTGTCTCGTCATCTGTCGCTTTTCCTGTGTGTGGCTACCTTTGTGATTTCTCCTCCTCTTCAACAATGTTCAAACACACTGTTGTGCAGATATGACATGTTTGCAAGTTTCTTGACTGTCTGTAACTCTGACAGAAAAACCAAGACCGGAAACTGCTGTCTGACTTGTCTACACAACAATTTCTGCATAACTAAAGCCCTAAAGGAGCAAATGTATCATTCATGAGGGATTTCTTTCCATCAATACGACATTTCAACTAGTCCTATTCTCGCTGTTATGCGACCTATTCTGTTTTCTCAACCTCTTTCTCTGCACAAAGATTTTTTTACTTCCTGTTTTGACAGCACTTTCAAGATAACAAATTATGCCTTCCTGTGCTGTTAATGTAACAGCTCAACTGTCTGTAATGAGGCTAGTAGAGGTCAGTAAAAGTTCAGCAGGGTCTTTGGCGCTCATTGGACCCACAGACAGCAAAGAGTTACCAACTCTGCTTTGGATTAAATGACCATTAGCAACAGACAGGACTACCAGGCGGCTCCATAAAGAGAGCTGCACGTGGGCTCATTGTGATCCAACTCTGCCAGTCTGGTTACATCAGTGACTGGGAATCAACCTCCTTCCTCATCCAGACATCCCTGCATCTCTAACTGTGATAGCCAACACACACACACACACACACACACACACACACATACACATAGGAGTAGGCCTACAGCATAGAGCAGGGGAGACGCCTGCCTGTGTGTGTTTATTCTTGGTCAGACTGTGGGATCCCGTGGCTGTCAGACAAATTTGGAATGGCACTTGGTCCAGTATTTTAGTATATCAGTTACAGTGTTACGGTCAGCCAGTCTGTCTGTTTGTCTGCCTGACTGACTGTCTGCCCACCAAAGAGACAAGATGGGTGGGGGCTGCAAGGGATCTCCTACTGCTCATGAGTGCAAATTAAATAACACACATACCACACAAATATGGAGCCACAAGTAGCTATGATGCAAAAATGACAGCAAATCGGGAATGTATGTTTGCTCTCTTTACATTGGAAAGTATTTTAGTTCGATGTTATAGTTTTACCAACAACAACCTTCACTATGTGTAGAATTAGTCATTTCTGCAGTTGGCGCCATCCGGTGGTAGTATAAAAAAAAACTGTAGCATAGCGCAAAGCATGGCGTGACATTCCTCTCTTTTTTTTTTTACAACACACAAAATTAAAAATTAATAAAAATATAAATATAAATTTATAAATTATAATTATAGTCAAAGAGTCACAGAGCTATGCGTCCGGTTTTCTAAAAGTAAAATGCATGTTAATCTTGCAAACTCTCCGAAAGTCCAGCTGAAAGTTTTTTTTTTTTTTTTTCAATAAGCTTTAAATTGTCCTAAAACCAGCTGGATAGAAAATATTCCTTCTGTTGGATGAATTAAAGTGTTTGTCAAGCTTTGTTTTTTAATCAAGGTAGTCAGAAATGGCACATCTCCTTGCACTTGTTAAACACAATATCATTGTTTATTAAAAAAAATACATATTGGAAAGAAATATAATTATGTGCCATTATAACTGATAGGCTGTGCCTGCGCTGTATCAATCGGTATGAAGGTTAGTTAGTCCTGATGGGCAGGTGGCACCTCGCATGGTTTTCCCTGCCATCAGTGTATGAACGGGTGCGAATGGGTGAATGCCATGTACACTCAAAAAAATGTCTTTTTGGATTTACTTAAAAAAGTTATGTCAAGCGGTTCCACGCAACTGTGTTAAGTAACAGCTAAGGTTCTTTATTTTTTAATATGTACTAAATGAAATACAATAAATGATACACAAGTGAATGGAGTATATTCAACTTAACTAGATTAGTTCATTTTTAGGGATTATTTTTACATTGAACCTACTTAATACTGTTGTGTATAACTTTAATAAATTCAACATAAGTGAATTGAGTAAATTCAATTAAACAATATTAGTTAATTATTATGGATTATTCTTACATTGAACCTACTAAATAATGTTATGTTCAACTCATTTAAGTTAAGTAGATAAGAAGAACACCATCATGATAAGTTAATTTTAAGTAAGATAGTTGCATGGAACCACACTTGACATAACATTCTTAAGTAAACTCACACTTAACACAACATTCTTAAATAGAACTCAGTAACTGAGTTGAATTTGTCCTAGTGAAATGCCTGGCTCTGTTAAATAGAAAAATAATGTTAAAATGGGAATCAAACACAGTGTCTTATCAAAAAAATGCCTTTATTTAACATCAAATAGCATTTTCTGAAGAGTTATCTAGTCGCATAAATTGCAAGCAACTTCACAGAATGTAGTTTAACAGTTGCAATACATAAAACCTCAATTCCCTTGTATAGCCTCATTTTCTCAAAAACAGACAAAGGAGGTAAAGTGCATAGAACAGCTGAAGTGCATATATATATATTGCCATAATGCATTTCTCAGTAGGAATTCAAAGTAGTTTGTTTCTTGCCTAAAACATTTTCTCAAAAACAGACATAGGAGGTAAAGTGCATAGAACAGCTGAAGTGCATATTGCCATAATGCATTTCTCAGAAAATCACTAGCTTCCACTAGTGTTTTCCTCCACTTAAGACATCATTTAAGAACTATCCTAATAATATTACTATAACAGGCAAGTACAGTGAAACCTGACGAGCACAGGTGAGAGACAGTGACAACAGGGACAACAATCTGTCAAGCAACTTGACAGAGCATAAGAACAGTCAATAAAACCACTTCTCTCCCTGCATGGCTCAAAGATCCCTCACCTCATTCATGAAGTTTATTCTTCAGTACCTGGACCTTGTTTGAAAGGCGATGGGTATCAATTCCCATCAGGACTTTCTGAAGAAATTCAAAACTGTACTTGAGATCAGGCGGGTAGCTCAAATTCAGATTGTAGATGAGCCCAAACAGCAGAGCAACGGCACAGGCGAGATCTCCAATGTGCTTGAGCATGACGACACCCTCAACAATGATCCCTACATCTTCTGGTGGATCGGAGGCATCTGCACCCTCATGTTTGATGACGTAGATCCCAAGGGCTGTCATATCCAGTTCGCTCTGGGCATTATCAAAGTTCACATCCTAAACCACAGAACAAAAAGAGACATGTTATTGAGCATTAGATGTCATGTGTTGAACAGGTACATCTTTCTTTCTTTACTCCCATCATTAGCTTTTGTATTTTTGCTGCATCTTTTTTTAACAAGTGTTATGGGGAACAGATTTAGCTTGGTAATGTCGATCAGATTTAGCTTGGTAATGTCGATCAAATGACTGCAGAGTCTGCTGTGAGCCTGTATTTCTATAAATGATTGGCTCCATGGTGCTCTCTGTGTTGCAGTAAATCAGGGAAACACAGAATTACAACCAGCTGTCACTTTAGTTTTGATAGCAATACAGGGTCAAGCAAGGGCAAAACCCTCTGTATTTAAAAATATGAAATATTTTAGAACAAAAACAGCCCAACTTCAGAGACTTGTAGAGAGAAATCAACCAGCACTTCAATCAACTTAATTTTAGTGTCTCAATTGTAAGACCTGGTAAACACTGTATTCAAATTTCAAGTTAAAATTGACCAACAAATATTTTCTTTAACAGCCTATTACACACTATAATTCATGCCAAATGTGGGCCATTGTTTTTGGAGAATAAAGTCCATTTGTTAATTCCTAGATGTTTTAATAATAAGTAGTGAATGTCAGACACATTTTTAAAATGTCCCTGCTTACCAAAGCTTTGAAGTTATCATGTCTTTTAATCTCCATATTTTACCATCATATTATATATAAGGAATATTATTATGTGATCCATTCCGCCATATTATTGCTACCAAAAATTCTATCATTGCCACAACGTTCCTCTTCAATCTACTGTACTTATTCTACGCTGTTAAATGGACATTTTTACACTTACCAGATATTCCTTGATGAGCTTCTCTGGGTCTTCATTTAAATACACAGCAAGTGATTTCAGGTTGCAAGCCCTCCTTGTAGCAATGGTGTCATTCTGTAAAAGAGGGAAATGTCACTGTACAACACTAAGCCTGTAGCTCATTGTAGCCTGACTCAGACATTTGTCTAAAACTCATTTCAAATGTTGTCTCGAGTGTAAAATCAGCAAATCTGAAACACTCCACAAAAAAATAATCACAAACCTCGTTGATGGAAGCCATGATCTCTGCAATCTTGCGACCTGCTACTCCTCCCTTCTTAAGGCACACCCTGGACAGCTTAGCAGAGTGGTGGTCAAGTTCTGACATAAACTTGGACATCAGTGGGATGGTGGTAATACGTGTAAATTCTGCACTTATCTGGAAAGAAGAGTTGTGGGGAGGGGAGACAAAAAACAACAACTTACAGCATTTGGCAAGACAGAAATAATAAAAAGCTGCATGAAAAAATGTCTATCTTCAGTAGGGCTGGGTGATATTAGGTGTGATATCAAACTAAATGTAAATAATACAAACATTTACAAATGTGTGATGCCACTTGCAACATTCCAAATTCTGATACAATATTTGTTCAATATTGTTGTCATGTTGAGAGTTGGACACTTAATTCTGACCTACCTCACTTTCAGCAAAAAGAGCTGGCCATCTGCTTTGAAATTCTGCAATGGAGGGCATGTCGACTACAACTTCTTTCCTCCTGTAGGCAAAAGTTTTGTCCATCTTCACTTTTATGATTTGATTGTTGTCCCTCTTCTTGACCTCAGACAGTAATTCCAACCTCTCATTCTCAAGAGTCTCTTGGTTTTCGCCAACTGGATAGTCTGGCAAAAAATTCACCTCAGCTTTCCTCGGTTTCTTCACTTGATTTGGACTTGTGTGGCCTCCTCTGCGTTTCATGGAATTGATGCTCAATTCAGAGGTTATGTTTCTCAGGCTACTGCGATAATTTGCCATTTTATATTTTAAACTAATCTTCCAACCGTAGAATCCTGTCACAGAACCTTGCTCCTTTAGGCATGCATGTGTTTTAATCAAAGCCTCTGCAACATCATCAAACTCTGCACTTGTAGGGTATGCTTTGTACTTGATTATTACAGAAGCCAAGGACTCTAAAATTGCAGACTTGAGTTTTGGGCTTGGGTTGAGGAGGGTGCCATTTTTGTGATATTCCTGATTGGCTTTCACAAGTTGCAGCTCTACTTCATAGGAAAACTGTGGAATAGGGAAGCTTGCTGGCCAGGCCTGAGATCTCAGCATCGAGGTTGGTGATGGTGATGAATCAGGGGTAGAGAGTATCTCGGTGTCGGTAGAAGAAAGGGAAGTGGATTCCACTGAGAGACTTCTCAGTACCTGAGGAGTACTACCTTCACCAGTTGCTTCCTGTGCATTTGTGATCACTTTAACCGTGCCCAAGTGTTGGAGAGCCGCTGTTGAGGTCAGATTTATAAATTCGTCAAAATCAACGTCCATGTATTGTAGCCGGAAGTCCTCTGCAACTGCACATTGTCTCTTGATCTCAAGTTTGAGGTCTTCTACTGACTCTGGTATTCCAGAAGGCAGAGTCAATTTTTCGGAGTTGTTTTCTCCCATGATAATCCGAAGTTTAACTGGGGTTGTCATTTTTTGTCCAACCCAACAGTTACTCTACATACAAAAAAAGAAAAAACAGATTTAGACATAAGCAGTTATACAAGTCTCACAATACCTCTAGGGTGCAAGCATTATGTACTTATGTGGCTGAATGCAAGTGTTTGAATTTGCGAAAATTACTACTAAAATAATACTAGTGCAACAGATTTGCTTTACATTACCGTAGGAGTGTATGTATCTTTTCAAAGTCACCATGCGAACTCCTCCAATTCTGTAGTCAGATAGGGGGCAACGATCTGCTAGTTCACTTAACTCAATAAGAGAAACATTGGTTGGAGATGGATCCAATTGGAAGGCCCGGTAGTGTTCCCTGTACCATGACTTCATTTTTTTCACAATGAATTCTAATCCATCTTTTGAGACACACATCTGCACAATTTCTGCAAACTCTGGCAGACCACCAACTGATCCATGTGCTATTATCATGCCACTTCTGTAGTTTATGCCATCAACAGAGACATTCTGGGTCAGATTAACCACAGTAGCATCTGGGTACTTCTGAGTGAAGCTTAGTGCTACACCCTCTTTCAGGATTTCAACTGGAACTGTTGAGACACGTGCAACTTCCAGAGATGGTTTTTCACAACTTGATGTATGCATATAATAGCCTGTCATGAGTTGATGTTTATTGGCCAAAGAATGGGTTATGTTTCTAAAGCAGTTTGTGTGCCTCACAACTTGCTTAAAAAAAGTATGTTTGGCCTCAAATCTCATTGTCCACAAGAAAACAAGAGGACCAAAGTGGCAAATCATTGATGGATAATGTTCGAGAAAGTGATGTTTTGGTAGCAGTCTTCTTTCTGGGAAAAGTTCTTGGAACCTATATCTGTGCTCTGATATTTTACTCTCCAAGTATGCAATTGACTCATTGGTATGGATGGGGCAAACTACCAAATCAACAATATCCTTCAAGTCTAGTATGAGTTGCCAGGCTGGTTCATCCTCTGGTGTCAGATTTCCAACAATAAGTGGTAACAACCTTAATAGACACCAATTCTCGTGTGCATTGCCACCGATTGTTTTTTTACTTTGGAAGGTACGTGGTAACAAATGAGGGCGATTAGTCTTGTCTCCCCATTTGTATGGAAAACTCTGAATCATCTGATTAAGAGTATCAAAAGAGAAATACTTCTTGGCAATTAAAACTCCAAAGCATTCAGCTAGCTCAACAGGCACTATGCCTTCGAAGAGATCATGCGCAAGATCAGGGGGGAAGCCTGAAGTAACCTTAAAGTGAGAAAGGCTTTCAGCTAAAACACATTTGTTTTTCACACCATAACAGTGTTTTCCTTCTTCAAGTGCCCTTGTTACATGAACACTATGCAACTCTTCAGTTCTCAGTTGAAATTCACCAGTTTTTACTTCTTTTGACTGAACCTCTTTACGTGTGGCAGTACAAAATCTACAGAAGTACTCTCCAGAAAAGTTTTCCACAAAACCGGCCAATCCGTGAGCTCCAAGACTATCTGCCACTACACACTGGACTGTGCCTTTAATAAATGCTCCTAGATGGTCAATGAACACCCCTTCCTGCTCTAAAGTGACAAGGTCATTCAAAAGGGGCTGAAATATTTTCTGATAGCCAAAGTTCTTTATATCATCACTTTTACATAACAATGCAAGATAAATTGAGGAGAGAGATGAATGAGAACCTGGTGGCAGGTTTCCTAGAACCCAATAAACTGAACAAAGTTTATGCTTTTTTCGGGATGTCCCCAATGGATTGCAGATTTCAAAGTCATCTATATAGAGGCACAAAGAGATTCTAAGTTCCTCACCAGATAGAAAATCACTGTTTAGAAAATGAAGACCATCTCGAAAAGATACATACTGCTCCTGCTTTACTGAAGGCTGCTCTGCATGACTATCAACAACTTTATTGAGTATGTCCTTCTGTTTGAGTAACTGCTGTAATGATTTTAATATGGGAACATACTGAAAAGACCTTTTTGTTTGGGACTCGAGTATGTATTCAATGGGATCAACCACATCGAAATGTTCCCTATAATACTGTCTCCGTTTGAAAGCAGTGCCTAGTGGGCCATTCTTTGCAGCAGCTTTTAACAAAGGGTTAAAAGAAGATAATGAGTTAGTCAGCTCTTTGATGACCAGCTGGTCTACACAGAGGTTGTGATTTTTGAAGGTATCTAGAATTACTTTTTTTGATACCGGTACAGATGCAGTGCTGATTAAAAAATGCAACTCTGTAAGCAGTTCATCAATTGCTGTGCTTGGAACGTGAAAATAATTTTCCAATTTTAGCAAAAGAGATGCAAATTTCAGCTCTATGGTTTTTGGTAAATCTTCAGGTTCTGTGTCAATTTCGATATCACCATCGGAATCTGCATTGCCATCTTCTGAGATTCTGTCATCTAGTGTGCCATCAGCTGAAGATTGAGGTTCACTTGTTTTTACAATGCCCACTTTAAAATCTTTTAATGTATATGGTTTGTGCTTCCTGTTTTTATGTGACTTAAAAGTACCATAAACATTTGTCTGAAACGAACATCCCTCAAACATACATTGCACCGTTTCGTGACTCTTAAGGTGGTTGTTGATGTGACAAAAATATTCTTGTGCTGAAGCTATGTCACTGCATGTACACAAATGACAATTAAAGATAACCACATTCACAGATTTTTGCACAGTTTGATTAGGATGAAATCTGCTTAAGTGACTATGAAGAGCATTCCATGTTTTGAAAACACAAGGGCAATGAGAATATGCACATGGGTGTCTGTGTCCAAAATGGCCATGAGCTAACCTGTAGTGCTTCAGAAGTAGAAACCGTGATGATGTCACTGTCTTGCACTGTTTGCATTGCCACATGAATGTCTGTGGAGAAAAAAGAAAGGGAAATGAGTCACTTATACAAAAGGTTTATCCACATGTGTAAAATTGAAACCAAAAAGTGCACAATGTGTGAAAGATTGAGTAACATTTGTTAATATATGGCTGTTGAAAAATTATATTTTTGGCCCGCTGTCCATGCTCAAATTGTTAATACTTTTAACTATTATTATGTGTCAGCAGTCGGAATATCTCTTTTAATATTTATTTATTGTTGCACTTCTTCTCCTGACCACAAATTAACATTGTATTACATTGGGGTTAGGGTGGCGCTGTTCAGCTCCCAGCACTACTTCTTCTTCTTCTTCTTCTTCTTCTACTAACAGCGGTGCTTAACAACCAACGAAAAAGAGTGAGAAGACGCTGTGATGGAGCGCGTTTTCAAAAAACTAATTCATGATTTTTATTAATTCATACTATAAGTGCATATATAAAATATAAAAATGTTAATGTGTTGTGGGCCGGCTGAAATGGTCTCGCGGCCCGGAGGCCGGACGTTCCCCACCCCTGGCATTAAGAGAGGACACAGAAACTCCCGCTCTGTAAAACCCAACCTTCTGATTACTGTGGAGAAACTGTGTTTGTTTCCACTGTTCTTCAAAATAGTCACTTACCGGCTACTTCCCCTGAACGTTCCTCTGATCCAACTGTCGCTCGCTCTGAGTGAGTGAGTGGTGGCAGGGCCACGGGGACGGTGTGTGCGCGTGTATGTGGAGGGGACGCGCATTTTCGCCCGCTCCTGGTTCACGTGATGGCTAAAAAAAAAACCCTCGCTTGTGTGTGCGCGCCGCTTACGTTAACGTTCATCATTTGCAAACGGATTCTTTCAGTTTAGCGTTCACAAAAATAGGAACGCTTTTAGTGCACAGCACTGCTCATATCACACAACCCAGTGAGACCTGACCGAAATGAACATGGGCTCTGCAAAACACACATGCCTCAACACACATCTCTACTCAGTTAGTAGATTTACTGATATAATCTGAGATGACGATTCTAAAACACTTTGCTGCTTTTATATTGACTATATGTGTGTTTTGAGAGCTTTAGCAGCACAATTTATAACTAAAAACAACAAAATTGTAGAGAGCACAATACTTACATTAAGTAGACTTCATGGCCACGTTCCTTCTGCGGCAAGTGAGAAAATGGATGAGCACCACGTGGAGGTACGGCATCAAAAAGTGACAATCTTCATTAAACAAACTATCTAATGCGTTTTATTCAAGAATGTTGTGTTGGCCCAATGAAAAGCTGTTGAGTAAACCTGCCAAAACACATTATTTCGTTCAAAAACCACAACTAACTCAATTAAATTTAGAAACACACACTAGTTAAGTAAATCTGATGAAAGAGGATTATTTTAACTCAACAATAGCAAGATTTCATTTTTTTGAGTGTAGTGTTAAAGCGCTTTGAGTTGATGGAAGACTCTAAAAGCATTGTACAAGAACAAGTTAATTTACTATCGATTTAAATTATTTTTTGTTGATGTGCAAATTGAGGTGTGCCATTTCCTGCTATGCTCTTTGAATTAAGAGAAAGAGGTACAACTTTGCAAACAGGTTATAAATCTCTTTATATCATGAAGCTGATTGAATGTTGTTTTCATACCGATTTTGTAAATAGTTGCAAGAAATGATGAACAATCTTCTGGGATTGTCAAAGATTGCAGGGTCTACTGTACATTTGAACTGAAAACTAATAGGCCCAACTACACACTAAAATCTGGTGATATAGCTGCAGCTAGCCTTAGCTAAAGTTAAGTGTTTCCTTTCCAGTTGGATCCTTTTGATAATATGACAAGACAAGCTAAGCAGAATAGCTTGAACTGCCATCTCAGGCCAAGACCACTTAACAATTCAAAAGGTTTGTATCTAAAAAGGCATTGAGTTTAAAATGTTTCAATCATGTTGAGTTACTGCTGTCTGTTTACAGTGTGGTCAGGTCCTGCATAGGTTTGCATCATGTGAATTGGTCTGTACTATTGCAGCTTGTTACTTGTTGTCATGTCACTGCACTATTTGCAACACACATTTATAAAGCATAAATACAACTTTTGATTGTTGTTGTCAAAACTAACCACCCATTTGCACATAGAATAACTTCCCCTGACCAATGAATTATAATAGGAAAACAGAAGAGCTGTTTTAATAGTTTAACTGGTATTTGGATTAAATCAAATTGGATTAAATTAAGATTAATAAATAAATGAGTGAGTGTTTTATGTAGTTTGTAATTTTAAATAAAATCCTTCCTCCTTGCTGAGCTCACTCTGGACCAGTAGAGGGCGACATGGCGGCTTTGTTCCCGATTTATCCACTGCCCCCTTCCTGTGTCACCAAGGGGATGCTGCTGAGAGGCCAGAACAGTTCCCATAGCAACCAGTGACTACGAGACCCTGAAAAAAATTCTGTCAGCATTTTCTCTCACTATGGTTACTGTCAGCTCAGTGCGAGTGGTGAAAACGATAATGTGAGATACTCCAGCGTGGAAACAGAGACTACATTTTACCTAAGTGTGTGTGTGTCTGACATACTAAACATGCTCATTTTTGTAAACATAGGTAAACTGCATGTCTGAGAATTCTAAACTGGCTGGTATCCTAGCAACAGACAGGCTGGTGCTACAGAACTATAAATATCCTTTTGGTGTGTGTCTGTGTGTGTGTGTGTGTGTGTGTGTGTGTGTGTGTGTGTGTGTGTGTGTGTGTGTGTGTGTGTGTGTGTGTGTGTGTGTGTGCATTTGGTAGCACTGTCACTTTCTATCAAGAGTAAGCTAAGGGATAAAAGAGAACCGAAAATAGAGAAAATTAGATGGAAATGAGTGAGAAAGAGAGAGAGAGAGAGAGAGAGAGAGAGAGAAGGATGGAGGAAGCGATGCAACAACATAAGATAAGTAGGCACGGAGCAGTAACAGTGAGTGCATGTTCTACAGTGTCTGTACTGTATCATCATCTAATCAACACATATAGTTTGGTATTTGGCTGCTTGCCTGCATTCAGCAGCGTGATCACTGGGCGTGGTGGTGCATTGACCTCCTCTCACCACTAGGTGGGTCACCAGTTCCACTTCGAGTGAGAGAGAGAGAGAGAGAGAGAGAGAGAGAGAGAGAGAGAGAGAGAGAGAGAGAGAGAGAGAGTGGTCTGCAGAAAGCAAAGAGGTTGGCTTCATGCAAGGGGCAATTCTTTTTATGTCCCCGTGCTCTGGATGGGGATGCATAAATGAGAGACAGGACGTTCTTTAAGTCCTTGTGCAACAGAAAGACACATCTTTATTAGTATAAAAAATTCCTCAACTTTCTTCTGACATTTGCTAATTGTAGGAATATTCTGCATCCACTGTAATTAATACAAGCTGATATCATGCAGACACTTGCTTTAATCAAATCCACAAAAGGTTAACAAACAGTAACCTAATCTCTTGGAGCCAGATTACTACTTAACTTCCTCTTGCAATATCCTTTCAGTTTTTTGTGGGTGGCTGCTGCCTTGGAACAGGATGGGTGGGCCCATTACCAACAATGACACAATCAAAAGTAATATCAGCATTAATGGATTACAGCAGATGCTCACATTAACTAAATATTGGTTTCAACAATATCAAATATGTCTATATGTTATGGTCTCCTTGCCAATGTATAGTAAAGGATAGTGTTGACACAGTACCAACATTATGACTTCAATAACTGTTATGCTGTTCATTCTGTACACATGACATCTATTGCATTCTGTCCATCCTGGGAGAAGGATCCCTCCTCTGTCGTTCTCCCATAGGTTTCTTCCTTTTTTCTCCCTGTTAAAGGGGTTTTTTAGGGGAGTTTTTCCTGTGCCGATGTGAGGGAAGGACAGAGGATGTCGCATGTGCACAGATTGTAAAGCCCTCTGAGGCAAATTTGTAATTTGTGATTCTGGGCTATACAAAATAAACTGAATTGAATTGAATTGAATATGATACCCTGATTAAATATCTCAAAATCGATACTGAAACAATACTTTGCCAAAAGCATAAAACATCAGGAAAAATAATGGAATAATAGATGACAGAATATGGAATTAAATAAAAATGTTTAGTGTATTAATTAAAATTGATATTGTATGAAACAATCTGGTGTCCCCAATGCTTGAATTTATGATTAACATTTTCCAGTTAACTTTATATTTGCAACCATATATCACTTATTTATGGTGCAAGATTGGTGGATTGGGTGCATTTTGATTGCCTCTAGGGCTCTCAACATGTTGATTGCGAGCCGGCAGCTCATAGCTAACAGTGCAGACTACAGTGAAAGTGCTGATGGAGCTAACAAAGTTTTCCTGAGGGCGAACCGGAGGGTGCATGCTACGCTTCAGTAAGGACGCCATTCGTAAGGAGAGCATATGCAGAGCACGGTGAGGAAACCATTGGGGTACACTCACTTGCAGTGAAAGCATGGGCTATGTCAAAAAAGCAAGGACAAGTTCAGACAACAACACAGACAGAGAGAGAAACTTAATTCTCTGCTCAGGTAGACTTTACTCCACTACATCTTTAAATAGCAAATAGTTGTCTGCTGCTATACAATGGTTAGAATGTTAAATACAGTTTTTATAAGGCTTCTTGGGTATAACAGTTTCCTAGTAGCACACTAATAACAGTTCAGACGGAGAGAGGTACTGCAGCCTGAGAGAAGGCAACAGGCTTCCAAAACACAAACCCACAAAATGATAATACATTTAGATAATTTAAATAAGGAGTTTATGTGTGAAAAGCTTAAAGCTAAAATCAGGGTGACACCAAAGTCACTGTAGAAAGTGCTGTGATGTGTCAGAGTGGAGTTTGTGGAGACTGTAGCTGTGTCCCAATCCAGCGGCTGCAGCCTTCGGAGGAGTCAGCCTTTGCGGTCTACTTCGGCCGGGTCCTTTGAATACCTCGAAGGCTCGACCGAGCGGTCCCCAAAATGAGACAGTCTGGTCTACAGAGGATTTCCTGTTTGCGTCACCAGCTTTTCGCGCCCCCATCCTTTTGCCACTCCCGTCTCCTAGCAACCAGCTGCGGTTGTCATAAAAGAGGTAAAGCTAAGTTTAAAAAAAAATGACGAGCTGCTATAAATAGTGCAGCGGCTCTCGGTAGCATTAGCTGGCGTAAATTAACCGATCATTTTAACATTAGTGTGATCTGATCAGGTCCCTTGTTTTTAGTTTTAACACTTGTATCTGTAGATATTCACGTGAGTTAAAACCCAATAATTAAATTTTAATGTGAAGTCGCCATGTCGATAAAAAAAAATCTACTTCACCGGCACAATCTTGGGATATGTTGGGCCGCGAAGGATCCATCAGTTGTGTCCTCCGAATCTGGGAAAAGTAGGCTGCATTTGTCGGCTGCATTAGAAGGAGTCTTCGAAATGGGACAGACTTGGATGGGACACAGTTAGTGTGACTCTCACCACTGGAATGCTTGGTCAGTTTCACATTGCTGAGAAACATGGTGAAATGATTATTCAACACATGTTCTTTGGTGGATTATGTGTTTGCCGAATTACAGGAGATGCTTGGAAAGATTCAAAAAGATGGTGAATCTAAATGTATTCGTACATTTGGTAGGTAAATAGAGGCGGATTGTAATTTCCCTGTTTTCTTTGGCAGAGTTCTACTGATATAGACACTACAGACAGTGGTTCATAACCTCCGCACATTACCATAGGTGAGGGTCTGAACATAAATGGACTATAATTGAGAGCTTCGCCCCCTCTATACCATAATAGTCTGGTACAACATTTGGATCATTGCTGCCGCCGCAACAAACAACCTGTCTGTCTCTTGCTTCATTTTACCCTAACTTGTGAACAAGACCAAAGGAACTTTGGAACTTGAACTCTCTTGATTGGGACAATGACTCACTCTAAAACCGGAGGGCCACATCCACAATTTTCCAGCAGAGCACTTTGAGGACTTGGAGGTACTGACTCTCATCCCTAATGAGCGCAATGAGATCCTGTCCAAGAAAATCACAAGCAGAATCAGTGAAAAGGGAAAACCCTGGCAGAGGGCAAAACCCACTTGAAACATGTTTCACTTTGTGACGAGTATACGGATACAATTTTCTCTGATTAAACAAGAAACGGATGGCTCGTAGCAACAACCCAAGGACCCCATATTTCGGCAGCACACCCCACAGATCTCTCGGGGACAGTCGTAAGCCTTCTCTAACTCCACAAAACACACGTGGAGTGGATAAGCAAACTCCCTTGAACCCTCCAACAGCCCAACCAAAGTAAAGAGCTTGTCCACTGTTCCAAGGCCAGGATTGAATATGCATTGAGGTTCAACAATCAACAAGTTCAGGGGTCATTTCTTTCAAACTATTGACATAAATAGCCGTTCTTTTCCAGCAGTAGGTACCAGGTTTGAAATCGAAACCACCAACCTTTTATGTGGGCAGTGATTATCTTGTTAATGTTTATTCAGAATCTCAACAAAAGAAACCAGCGTCCGAATTTTGACAGGAGAGAGGCAGAGGAAGAAAAACACCAAATGCTGGGGCAGTGTCGCACGGGCCTTAAGGTCACTATGAGGGCAAAGCAAATCGTTTTTGAGGGGCATTAATCGCAACCTAGTGCAACCATAGCTGTCAGGGCCCCAGACATGCCCTCAACACTTGGAGAATAAAACACTGAAGCTAAATATCCAGATACGACTTCAGGGAAGCTAGAAAATCTGTCTTTTGTTATTAAAACACACCACATGAATTTACTTGGTAATGCTTTATGGCACTGATTCAAAATCAATGTGTTAAGCAGGCAGAAATGTACTTGTGAAATAACAATTAAAAGTTGACACTGAGGTTCTTTAGGTGGATTGCCACTGGAAATGTGTCTGCTGGGCCGGGTTCATTAAATTGGCAGGCACCTGGCTAAACATGTCAAGGTGATTGATGATTGCTTTGATTCTGCTTGATTTCAGTGCAGGCCATTTAAAAATGATAGCAAGGCTCTGACTGGAGATAAGCTTCACCCCACTTACTCTGTCCTTAGCTCCCACTATCGCTCTTCTCATTCCCTCCCACCTCTCTGCTCCCTGTCTTCCTCTGGGAGTCTTTATTTCCTCCTAGATCTCTAAATGTTCAGTCAAACCAACAGTTTTTTTGTCTGCACTAAAAAGCAATGATAGCAAATAAGCAACAATAGAAGTATGAATCAGTTATGTGTCAGCTTTTGTTCTGAGGCAAGGCTTTTTTAAGATTTCACCTTAAGGTGGGCTTATAGCCTCTCGACCAAGAATGCAAGGTATCCTATTCAAAGCACAAGAAAAACTGTCAGTGCTGGAAACGGACAGAAGCTGGTACAGAATGCTAATTGCCCATCACAAGAGGATTTTGTTGAAGAGAAGTCTATATTATTTAATTGTGAATAAGGGCAGCTTTTTTTGTCAAGTGATTTAGAAAATGCTAAAGTCTGTGTTTTGACAACGGGGATGATTAGTGTGAGAAGAAGGGCTGAAGCTGGAGTGTAAGTAATCTGTGCAAGCAAAACTATATCTGAGTGCAAGCTATTTGAGTGTGAAGAGAGAGTTTTGAGGGGGATCATAACATAATCTGAAGGGAAATAAATAGGTCATGCTCTCAAATTGAAAGAACAGGCTCTTGAATAAAGATAGAAAAATAGCTTAATACTCTCTCCCCTACTTGTTATTCCGATAAACTAATTTGCATTCATAAAAAACGTGTTTTTTGTTAGTGACATGTATCTCATATAACTTGGTGTCCCAGTACAGCTGTGCCTCTACCTCATTCTATTGTTTTCCTCTTCCTTGAGTTCCTTTTGTTGCGTTTTGTCTGGGCGTGGCACTCTATCTCACTCCTGGTGCCATCCACCTTCACACCTGCGACTCAGAAATATTTACCCAGGCTCAATAGTCTTAGACCGATTGTTAAGTGTAAGCTTTAGCCAAACTAAGCTCTAGTTTCGGTATTTCATGGTGTAAATCAGAATCCTGCATAACCTTGTGTTTTACCTGTGCCTGAAGTCGATCACCTGCCTGCATCATCCAGCGCCTCGTCAGTATGTTTCCTAGCCTGCTGTCTGCCCTCGCCCTGCTACAAGCTCAACAAATACGTTCTCTCTAACCTCTTCCATAAATCTACTTTGAGCTATTGCCTATTTTTGTCAGAGTTCTGCTTTTGAGTCCAAGAAAGTTAACGGAACATAACAGACCGGACTGAAGTTTTACTGATTTAGAATAATTTCTATGTAGTTGAGCTGCTGCAACACCCGTATTTCCCCCATGGGGATCAATAAAGGAATATAATAATAATAATAATAATTACCCAACACTCGTCACTGTTTTCGAATTATTCGGATGTTGGCATTCAGTTTAAAAAGTAGTTTGAACGGTTTAGCAGTCGGACAACAGCAACAATAACCCCTTTCCCTCCATCCAGCAGCTAAGAATCAAGACACAGAAAACTTCCCTTGGTAAATGGTAAATGGACTGGTAAACATGCACGCATGCACGCGGTACATACTGGCTACGCACTGAGCTATTCTCCAAATGAGCTAAACTACTTTGAGGATTTATGGTTGCCATGGAATTTAACGGCACAAAATCTAATATCACAAGTACTTTAAAACACTGGAGTGATGCGTTTTACTTGCTTGGATATTAAAAAGTACAGAGGCAGTAAAGTCAATGGGCTTCATTTACCAATATGTTCCTAATCTAAAAAAATGTAAGATTACAACCTTTTTTTAAATTTTAAATATATATATATATATATATATATATATATATATATATATATATATATATATATGACATTGCCTATACTTTATACACCTTCAAATTGGTACAGAGCTAACACAACCAAAACTGTGTCCTGCTGCTGAAATGCTTATCATGCTTGTCTTTGTTGTCAGCAATACCTGGAAAGTCTTAAACCAATGTGGGTAAAGCTCGACAACCCCAAACCAAATGGGGTATTAATCACAAAGTGTATTGAAATCAATCTGACAGGGATTCCATTTCCATATAAAACCCATCTAACTTTATTGATCATTAATAGCTTGCATGCTGGCATAAACATATTTCAGGTATTACTCTGAACTCTTGGCTAATAAAATGACTGCACTGCATTATGCAGTGAGTCATGCACATGAATCCGGTTGTGCAGGAGAACTAGATGTTAATTTCCCTCCATCTAGTGATACTTTGAAAAAAAAATGTTTGCATTGGAAATCATCACTCAGTGTAGGTGGATTTTCCCTGTGTGCCCAGCAAAATCACTGTTTCTGCTTCTCTGAGTTATGCAAAAGTAAATGCAAGGCGGCATGACACAAGATAATATAATACAGAATGCTGTGTGGTAGAATGTTATTTGCCTGTTATTTTTTTTTAAAGCCAGGAAAAGCCTGTTCAGTTCAGCAAATTGCCACAAAATTAGACACCTCAAAAACCCAGACTTTTTATTCAGTATAAAAATGTTAAAGTCTTCGCTGCTCGCAGTCCTGTTCAATATGACTTCCATGTGTGAAGAATGCAAACTGTCTGTTTCTGTTAGGCAGAAAGCTAATGTTACTGCTGGTATCTTCTGTTTCCTTTGATGGTGATTCATTTATGTTTTTAACAGGATTTTAAAATATCTCACCGGCAGCAATCAGGTGAGGTCACTCTGAGTAAGATTAAGATTCTTGACACTCGACTGTCTAATGCAGCTGTCAGTCACTCTAATCAGTTAATTTTTCCCTGTCAGTCGTCACCCTGCAGAATAAAAAAAATCCATATCTGCTCCTCCCTTTGTATGGCCTACCTTTTCCTGTCTTCAGCATTTTGGGAAATGTGCTTATTTATTTATTTTCTCTAGTAAGATAAGAAGATAGATGCCACTCTTCTGTTTGTAAGTTAAACATGGAGCTAAAACCAGAAGCCATTTAGCATAGTTTAGCATAAAAAAAGGAAGCGTGACAAAACAGTTAGCCTGTTTCAAAGTTGTCCGAAGTCAATGGTTTTTTTGAATGGGTTTTTGGTTAGATGCCTGAAACAAGGTCTGTGTCTGACACAACTTTAACATATTTTAACATTTTGTTCAATGATATAAAGTACATCAGTAGAAAACCTTAGAGCTTTTAGGAGTCTTAATAAAGGCGGTTGCTAGCAAGAGTCTAAATGAGATAATAAACGCTGACTACCTTGCCTTCGCAGCCTTGTTGTGTCATCTCAGGCTAGTGTCATTCTTTTATAGCCTAACGATGGCTTTTTACTTCTGCCGATTGCATTCACACTTCATAAAAATCTTAATGTGGTGTTGATTTGTGAAGATTATCTTGCTGAACAAAATTTGTAAGTATCATGATCATGTGTTTGCCACTGAGTTTATTTTTCTGCAATAATCTTTTTTTTTGCATCCCCTTAAATTAAATATTAATTATTTTTTTGATCTTACTAGTCAGAATATCTTTCTCATTATGATAGCAGTTTACTAACAAAGAGCATTTCAGCTGTCTGTGGATGCAGAACTGTATAAGGTTACGCACAAGTCAACCACATGAGCAATCAGACGTTTTTTTAACTGCAGGTCTGAACATCATCCAACCCAGCTTGGGGAATGTCCACCCCGACTGTCTGTTTAGCACCATAACTTAGCACCTGTCGCTCTACCGCTTGTGAATGCACCCCGAACCAACACCGTTTTGATTGGGCTGACAGCTCATTAACACCGAAAACAAATAAAGATTTCTCTATCAGCTGTTGACTGTTTTAACCTGTTAATTAACTTTGAACTGTGAAAACACTGTGAATGAACTAGCAACTCTTAACATGTTAACAACTAGTTATAGTAGTTACCATTACCTTACTTATTCTTGACTATAAATCGAATTTGTGGACTGGGCCGCATTAGCATTTTGGACGATGGTTACACACCAGAGAGAGCTTGCAATATGTGTATGTATATGTGTGTGTGTGTGTGTGTGTGTGTGTGTGTGTGTGTGTGTGTGTGTGTGTGTGTGTGTGTGTGATAGTGTGAGTTGTTATAGTTGGTGTTGACTTGTGCAGTCACTGTGTGTCAAATTATGTGGAAGCTAGGAATAACTATTGGGTTACAACAGCTAATGGGGATACGAACAAATACACAAACAAACCAGATAAAGAGGTAATGATTAGCCCAATTAGCAAAAAAAAAACATACAAAGAGGTAAGGTAAGGAGAGTGACTGTATGACTTTTTCCAAAGCAATCAGGGTGAGTCCACTAGATAAGATTCAGAGCAGTCCTCCCTTACACCTCCTCCACTCCTGTCTCCCTCCTTTCACCCTCCCTCCTTCTCTGCTGCTGTCTGAAGGCTTTCTCAATCTGCCCAGCCTCCCTCTCCTCCTCTCTCTGTATTATTCTTGAACCCTGTAAACCTGCCTCTTCCTTACAGCTACTGCCACAGCAGTGAGGATGAAAGACTCCTCTCTCTCTTCATGTTTGAATGAATACCATCAGACACCACCTCTCTCTCCCTCTCTGCCCACTATCACTCCTGCTCACATTTACTATTCTATCTGCCATGACAGGGATTCTCTGTGATCTGCGTATGAGAGAGTGTGTGTGTGATGTTTTATGTCAATAGGACCTGCAGTGCAGTTGAAATACGCCTTAATAAGAGGCCAGTGTGTGTTATTCTGTGAGGAGTGTGTACAGTATCTGCAGGATTACTCTTATTCAGTTTACTGACATGATACAGCGCCATGTGGAATGTGTGTGAATATGTTTCCGCACTGTAGACACACATATATACACATTATCAACACAAATGAAATCAGCATGTCATGAAGACGTGGACAGATAGCTGTATGGTGTGTGTAAGACCAAAAGAGGATGAGTGAGATAATCCCATTACATGTTGATAGTTTATGTGTAAAGAAGTGGGAATCCATATGGTGTAAAGCCAACAGACGGTAAACACTTACTCTTCTTAAAGTATCCTTTATGATTTGTTTCAGTGTTGCTGAGTTAAAGTTGGCATTTTAGAGAGTGTGTGTGAGACTTGAGTGTGTATAAGAGCGCAACGGAAAAAGTGTGTTTGTTTGTTTCTGAAACCACTTCACGACTTCCTCCCAGTGGGGAGCAACTGACGAAGGGACAGGAAGCAACGTGTTTGTGTCTCCTCGTTATCGTGTGTGAATCACTATGTGTGTGTGTTTGTGTGTATGAGAGAATGAGAGACATATATTTGAACAGTGCAAATTCTTTCCAACTTCCAGTCTGTTTTGCATCCCCTTAAATTAAATATAAATTATTTTTTTGATCTTACTAGTCAGAATATCTTTCTCATTATGATAGCAGTTTACTAACAAAGAGCATTTCAGCTGTCTGTGGATGCAGAACTGTATAAGGTTACGCACAAGTCAACCACATGAGCAATCAGACGTTTTTTTAACTGCAGGTCTGAACATCATCCAACCCATATATCCAGAAGTCAATAATTAAGACAAAACTGAGCACATAGTTACATTAATGAATTATTAACAAGAGTATGAATCTACATCTATTCTAGCAGCTCTTTGAGGCTGTATTTAGTGGTGCTTTGAGCTGAATGCTAAAATCAGCCTGCTAACATGCTAATAGTGACAATGCCAACATGCTCATGTCTAGCAGGTAAGGTGTACCTTGTGCACTAACGTGGTGGGTTACCATGCTAACATTTGATAATTAGCGTTACACATGAAGTGCAGCTGATGGGAATGCGATAGTTTTTCAGTTATTTGGCATGGATCCATAATGAGAACTGTATACTTGACTCAAAGATGGTGCTCACTCACTTGAATGAAAATTGCTTGTTGAGAGCATAATCTTAAAAGTTTTCTAGCTTCTGGGTTTAATTCTGCATTATGTGGCCCACTGCACATGAGCATTAATGTTTCCCTCACTGCGTTACTGGTCGGCCCAAAGACTTTGCATTGGAATGACTTTATGCATATAAGAGTAGCTTTGCTAGGGCCTGGGAAAGTTTTACAAATAAAAAGATGTCCTTACAACAGTTTTACAGATGTCGCTTTTCTAGTGGTACTCCATGTTGGCCGTACCAGCTCCATTAATACATTATTTGGTCGTAAACCATGATCATAAAAGTATTGGACTAATTCAATCTTTAACCTGATGCTGCTGCCACATGAACAGTCATGGGAATCAAAGTTATTACAGTTATTTTACCATCTTCCATAGCAATCCATTCAAAAATCATTAAGATATATAACTCGAAAGCCGAAGTGTCAACCTCATGGTGAAGCTAGAAGAAAAGTAATGAACTCACCAAAGTCATTAGGATAAATTGTATCTCAACCAAATTTCATGGCAATCCACTCAAGAACTTGAGATATTTCAGTCCAGACCAAAGAGGTGGGCCGAGCGACTGACATTGCTCTCTCTAGACTCACTCTGCCACGTCAGCATGGGAAATAATCCTGCCTGGTTGTTGTAGCTTCTCCAATCACCAATAAAAATTGCGTTGAGTCAAATGTTATCACAACCGATGGGAATGCCAATCTGACATGCAATCACTGTCACTGTAGATTAGTCAAAACTCCATATGAATACTGTGACTTTAATCTAGTACTCAAAACATAAGCGTAATCTGTAAAGAACAATACCCAGTACACAATCAGGATGAAGAGCTGAGGTGAAACAATGGGGTATATCATCTAAAAAAAGTTTTGTCTGCTGATTTAATAAATCTTCTCCCTCTGTGACTGCCTACTGCTGGCTATAGGACGCCAAGCAGTAAACAGAGAGAGCTTATTAAAATGCAATTAAAAGAGATCATCAGCACCGTCTCATTTGGTGTCACAGTGTGCACCAATAATAATCCCCAGCTATGGCACCATACTGGTTTTATTTGCAGTTATTAAAAGTATTTTACATCTCTGTTGGAAAACAGTTTTTAGAGGCGTTATGATGTTTTTGGTGCCAGCGAGCTGCTTGACTAAGCGCTTTACCCAGTGTTCAAATAATCCTGCAATTTGTGACATTAGCATCTACCTATTTTAGAGAACTTGTGTTTCATTTGCAGGTTTTAACTTCAAAGGTCAATTTTCACAAAAGTCTGACTGAATGTGTAACACTTCCCGGGAGCAGTTTCCTCAAAGCTGAAAGGTAAAAACACAGACACACTGTGATGTGACGGAATGACTCAGAGGCAAGAAGAGTTTTTTTGTAGTCATGAAAACAGTGGCTTTTTAATGTAAACACTACATTCGATTGGTTTTTCCAGCACGGACATCCCACATGAAATAACAACCATTCACTAAAGAGGAGTAGAGGGAGAGAGAGAAAGAGAGAGAGAGTGAGAGAGAAAAAAAAAAGCTGCAGAGAAAAAAAAAAGCATTCACTGGGTAAAGAACAGAACAAAGAGGAGGTAAAAATATTTAAAAAAAGAATGAAGGTAACAGGAAGAGAATGCCAAAGAAACAGGTATATCATGTCATTATACACAGTTGTTTTCTCTTTTCAAAACTAGAAATCAAGATGGCAAGAAAGAGAGGTCAATATAGATAGATGATAGATAGATCGATGAGAAGTAACATAGATTAGGTATGAACAGATAACAAATTTCCAAATCTACTCATTGTGTTTGTGTTTGTGTAAGTGCGAGCAAATGTGTGTGTGATGTGAGAACTGTGCTTTTCATTGTAGACCTGGAAGGTGTGTGTCAAACTGAAAGGAGACGGAGAAGAAGTAGAAGAAAGGGGCATGATTTTATACAGCGTCAATGTGTGTACATGCGGCGTCCCTAACTAGCGGACGCAGCGAAAAACGTGCTCTCCCCCAAAAAAGTGGTTCATTTTTTCTGAAATAATAAAAATAGATATTGTTATAATATTATATTTAATCGTTCTGAGTCAGGCTAAAGTGAGGACACGGTTCTGATGCAGGGAAACAGGCAAAACGGTAAAAGGAAAGCAGGGTGGGGCACAGTTCAGAGCATTACAACAACACGGGGTCAGTATGAGTTCATCGTGGTTCCAAATCAGCTCGCTGTCAAATTGGAACCCTTTGCAAAACATCTTTATTTAAAAAAAGGGAGATATAGAAAAAAAAAAAAAATCGTAGCTACAAAGCACAAGAAAGATAATCTTTTGAGAATATTACAGGATCATAAAGTTCGTTGTTGTTGCCGATGTTGTAATACCCACGTTCATTGGTTTTAATTATTATTTTAGGTGTAGATTTTTTTTGGTCATTTTTGACTGTTAACTCTATGTGTTACTGCCAGAATACCAAAATCCATACCACTTTTTCCAAGCCACCCACATAACTTTTCAACCCTTCAAAACTTGACTCACTTTTTTTGTATATTTGACCCCGCCCAATCCTATCCAGGAACCAATCATTTTTCTCCTTCTGTTGCTGCTATCCATGTTCTATGCTCTTTTTTTGTATTTTTTTCCCATCTTTTTTTATTCATCTTTTGCTATTTTTATTACAATGATTTTTTTAAAGTTATTATCTCAACAGCATCTATGTGAAGCTTCTTTTTTTCTGAATTAACTGGTCTCTTTATACAAAGGCTTGAGTATCTCATGCTATCTGTGTCAGGGTTTAGGAGGAAGAGGAGGAGAGGAGGGAGGGAGGGAGGGAGGAGAGAAGGGTTGGAAAGAGAAGAGAGGCCCTTTGACCACGAAATCCGTACGGCAGGGCGCCATGCAGAAAGAAGGCAAAAAGAAAAGAGATGGTTGGAGGTGAGAGAAGTAAAAGGCATGGTGGTGGTGTGTAAATGAAGAGAGAAATAGAGAGAGTGGCATGTGTAGGACAGGTGATCAATCAATAAATAAATTAACAAAATTAATCAACCATTATCAAACCAGGACTGAGTTTCCTTGCATGAAGAATGTTAGAAGGTCTAGAGGTTATAACAGTGAGGAAGGTAGAGTTATAAACTGGTGTACTTGCTTCTAAAAGCGTAGCAATCTACAGTACAGTACCTCTGTTATATGGCACTGATAGGACATTTAGCACATTTCCTATTGGCTCTCAGGCTCGGCTATGACCGGAGGCTGGCGAATGGCTAAGGCCAGGTTTGGGAAACAGGAAGCCTCACTTCTTGTTGATGAAAACCAGATGTGGAGAGTAAAATGATACAACGTACTCAAAAACAAAAAAAAGGAAATTGACAACATACCTTAAAATGTCTTGGCTAATGTAAACAAAAGAGTAATTTTAAAATAAGTGATGTCAGTCTCAGCAGGTCTCGAGAGTTTTTTAAAGTTTTTTCGCCGAACTGTCCCGTGTTTTTTAGTGCTAACGACATTTTCACATATTTCCGCAAAAAATGTTATTACATAATCACTACTATAGCAAAAAACAAACAAAATAAGACACAAATAAAATGTGTCAAGGTGAGGCAAAATGTGAATAAATCAGTGTACAGACTGATACTCATGTAATAAATATACACACGATCAACAAAAATGAAACATAAGTCATATTCATAGTAATAATAATAAAAAAAAATCTGCCCCCAAAAAAGTACAGGTTTTGTTTTTGTTAACAACAAAAGACACAGCTGAGAAAGAAAAAGAGAGGAGGACGGGGAATGCAGGCTTTCATTGACTTTGTTCAAGAAGTTTTCAAGGCTTCAGGGTTTCGTGTTTTCTACTTAAACAAATTTGTTTGCTTGGCAGCGTGCCAAAGAACATCAGGAGGAGAAATCGGGGCGTGAGGAGAAGAGACAAGAACTAAAAACATTATATATATATTTATATATACGTATGCCTATTTTTTTAAATTATCCTCATTATTAATATGTACCTAGTTGCATTTTTCTTTCTTTTTTCTTTAAATAATCAGCAGAATCATCATCATCATCATTTCCACAGCAGTGTCAAAGGAACAGGAACGAGGTGGGAGGAGGAGGACAGGAGAGGCAAGAGAGAAGAGGGGACAAAAGGGGGAGGACATTAAGGGGTGTGTGGGCGAGCTCAATACAAGCCACACCCTCGGAGGTTGTTGGCAATGATGATGTCGGTCACAGCGTCAAACACCACCTGGATGTTTCCCGTATCCGTGGCACAGGTCAAGTGACAGTAGATTTCCTTATTTGGAGAGCGATTCTTGCTCTCAAACTGTGCTTGGATGTAAGCTGCTGCGTCGTCATAGGTATTGGGTCCTAGAGAGAGAAGAGAGAGAGGGAGAAAATGATAGATGATACAGATGTTTTACAATCCCCAACGAGATCTTTCAATGTATTGAAAGATGCCTTACCAAATCTAAGTAACATCACCACGTAACCTTAAAAGACATTATTACTGTAATATAACTGTTAGAGAAAAGTATTATCTCAGCGTAGCTAACTTTAGGCTTTTAGCGTGGGACACCTGAGGCCTTTCACATTTCCAAGACGTCCTATATATTATAAATATATTATACAAATATGAATATATCATATAAAAATAAATTCAAATAAAAGTATATATATATATATATATATATATACATACATACATACATACATACATACATGAAAAGATACATTTTAGCTAATTCCTTGTTTATATACCGGATTCCAGACCAACAAAGTAAATAGCATCTGCTTTAATGATTGTTTGTGAAGAATGTTTATAACGATAACTTAACAACCCGCATCACCATATTGATTAGTTGGAACATTTCACCATAGAAACAGCTACAGCTGCAACACACAGTAACCTAGTTGAGCTAGCTGTAAGCTAGTCTATCGGCTGCTATTTGGACCGATTAGGACTGAAAATCTTAACTTGTACTTATAATAGTAATATAATTTCTCCCTAGTCGGTTTGAAAACATTATCCTCAGTGGCTCCTTGAGGGAAGGTAAGGGAGGCGGTGACGAGGGAGGGGGTAACAGATGCAACATGTCAGTTAGACTTACTGTGATTATCAAGGCAGTTAGAAAATAAAAAAAGCATGAGAGCCAGAAATTATAGGATCGTGTGAGAGACCTGCATGTGTGTGTGAAGAGGGCAGGAGACAGCTCTCACAGCTCTCACCTGCCATCTCCTCTCTTCTCTCTTCATGGCTGACCAAGCGTGACTGTCTCCTGCTCTCTGACTATCAATCCCTTCCTTTTCACTGCCATGGCTACATCTGACTCACACCTCCACGGGAGGAAGAAATATGCCTCCTTTTTTTCTCCCGTCAAAGCTTCTATTTCAGCCTCTCTCACTCCTTCTCTGCTATGCTTTCAAAACACAGTAAAGTAAATCTTCACGTGTATCGCTCTTTTCAAATTAAGGTTACACAGTTCTTCAAACAGGCAACATCAAACATTTGGTCTGGTGTTCTCTCCTGATAACACCTGATAAATTCAAACTGGCTAGATGCTGTAAACAGCTGCTTTGATTAATAGTGCCACATTTCTCAGACTTTACAACTCAGTAACAGCTAATGTCCAGATTCTTCCTCACAGCTCTGGAGTTACAATGTAGAACAAACCAATCTGCTGTATCAAGCAGGGTTTAATCAATGACCAGAAACACCGGAGAGATTTTAGAAAGCTTCTGTATTTTGCTTCTGGGAATCACATTAAGATCGGACAGCTGGTATTCTTTCATACATCATCTCTTTTTTAGTATTGCGCCCCCTTTAACCTCGTCTCATATAGTGTCACCTCAAATTCACTCTTTATACTGGCTTTCAGGTAGTTTTGGAACGCAAGATTTAAGTTTAAGGGATATGGAATAGGGTATGACATGTTGTACTATATGCTTATTCTTTTCCTGCTGAATATTAGATGAAAATATTGACACCACTCTCATGCCTGTACGGTAAATATCAATACAATAACAGCCAGTTAGCTTAGCATAAAAACAGGAAAGAAAAACAAGCTAGCCTGACTACATCGACATGAAGGTAACAAAATATGCTAACCAAACCACTAAAACTCACTAATTAACACGTTATGCTTTGTTAATTTAATCCCTACAAAGAAATAAAGTGTAAATATGACAATTTCAATTAACAGAGAATTATGTGCTAGACTTTTTGTTGGAATTCTCAATTTTCTACTATTGTTTGGAGTAAAGCAACAAGACACTACTAGAAGAATAATAGAGATGCTGGTACTGTGTATTATTTTACCTTTGGACAGGATAGCGGTTTCCCCCTGTTCCCAGTTTTTGTGCTAAGCTAAGCTAAGCTAAGCTAAGCACCTGCTGCATCCTCTTAGATACTTAACAAACAGGCATGAGTGGTATCAATCTTCTCATTGAAAGTTTAACAGAAAAGTGAATAAGCATATTTCCAAACAAATTATTCCTATAAAACTGCACTAAAGACAAAATATTTTAAGACTTTAATGAAGTAGATGTCTTGTTTTGCACTAGTCTCCATATGAACAGCAAAAATGTGGGTTAAGCTAAAATGGTCATGTTCATGAAGCTGTCATGTTCTTCTAATTTAATACCTTGGCAAATTGATCAATTTGCCAATTTAAAGTATTGGCTCTTCTCTTGATTCAGTGTTACTGGTTTGCAGCTTGTTCTGTTCTCTAAGAAATCAATTTTGTGCGACTTTTGGTTGCCTCTGTGTTTTGAGAGCTGCTATTTCTCACATATGCGCTCAGGAAAACTGTAATTTATTTTATTTTTTGTTCTACCTGTGTATTCGGGGAAGCAGATACTGAGTGCAGACTTCTTGATCTTCTCTGCAAAGAGATCCTTCTTGTTGAGGAAGAGGATGATGGAGGTGTCGATAAAGAACTTGTTGTTGCAGATCGAGTCGAACAGCATCAGAGACTCGTGCATGCGATTCTGCAGAGGAGTACAGAAGAAGAGGGGGAGAAAGAAATGGATGGGAAACATGGAAAGAAAAATGAAATTAAAAAAGATGGATGGGATGAGAGATTACAGGTGAAATGAAAGAGGATTAAACAGAGAGCAACAATAGGAAAGAGATTACAGGGAGGGGAAGAAGAGAAAAAACAAGAAGAAAAAGGTGAATGAATGATGATAAAGAGAGAAGAGGAAAGAAGGGAACAATTATTGTCATGGTCACATTTCAAACTTGACACAAATGAGCCTAACACTTTGCACACACAGAAAGAGAGGGCAATAATTAAACACCCCTCTCTCTCTTTCCAATTCAAACTTTAGAAAAAGAGAAAGGAGAGAAGAGCGAAAGCAGAAAACTTTTCTGCACGATTATTGCTTGTGCATCCTTAATTAAATTAAGTCCAACATGCATGCATATTATGCAGTCAGATAAAGATGGCAACTGAGCAGTGATTTCTTAGTCCCACACGCAAATACCGACAAGAAACAGTGGCGGTGTAGGTTTGCTTAGTGGGCCTGTTAAGGAAATTCTTTCCAATGTTTGAAAGAAATAGTCAGAGTTCAGAAAAACACAGAAAGTGAGATGGAAGGAGAAAAAAAAGCCAGCACACATCCTCAGTATTTCCATTTTAAATATTCTGCAAATGCAAGTTGGGTCAGAAAGATAATCACACATATCACGTGACTCATGTTGTGCTTTATTGTCGTTTCTTATGTTATGTATAAATACAACTTTTAATAAATTATCACAGCAGTGAGTAGGATACAGCAGATACGTTTTACTTACAGCGCTCAGTAAGATAAACCACACGCACACACCTACAGGCAGAAACACAATAAACAGGACTGTAGATTTTGCTGTAGGTGATCTGTACAGTATAGACAGGACATTGGTTGGTATTGAGAGAGGGGGTTAAATGACATGGACGTTGGAGGGGTGACGGGTAAAATGGCTGCAGCAGTAAGAGTTGAGAGCATGATGAGCACAAGGACTTTTACCAGCTCATACTATGCCTCCTTAATTCTACACAAGTTCATTATGGTCATGTGCCCTGTGGTTTCCTGAACCCTCTCCTAATCTAGCAGCAGATAAGGATCTCCCTTGCTCTGCAGAGGTTTAAGAGCTCATGTTATTGAGTGGGAACTGAACATATTAGAAGACCCAAAAGCAACTCTATTTCTACATTTTAAGCATCAATAAGTCAGCAAAAAGACACCATAGAAGCTTATTTACATCTGACATGAGATCACATTTTAGCCCAAATCATTTTTGGCTGACATTGTGGGATTTCAGAAATTGTTTATTCTGGTAAGGCATTGAGTGGCACAGGGTGCTAACATAACTTTTGTGCCACCACCTGCTGCCCAGATGTAATCGGACCATTGTTAGCTGAATGAACCACTGATTGTATTATACACATCAGACCCATCCACTTAAAAAAAAGAAAAGAAAAAAAACACTGTTACCCATAAACCCTCTAGCATGACCTCAGCCTACATTACCCACAAATCTTTCCTTCACAGCCCATAGGAGTACATTATTTAACGCTGGGACTCATTACCCTCTAACTTCTCAGCCTCGCCGGCGGTGTAATTTCTCCATTTCTATGGTCTGATTACATACATGAATATACATTACATATCTCCGTGTACTATACCAGCATTTAAAATGGCATAATTGCGCTGTATAAAACTAAGGTTAACAAAAAAAAAGGTATTTAATAAATAATACCTTATGTGGTACGTAGCAATTGAAATATCCCAAAATACAGTTATGGCCCTTTAAATTCACTTGCATCGGATTTGACACTGAAGAATCTGCACAGCAGAAACCAGGATACACGCTGTTCTGTGAGCAGCCTGAGGTTAACACAGGCATGAAAGGAGTCAGAAGAAGAATCTCGAACAGTACAGTATGCAGCCATTGCCTCCCCGAGGGAAAATACAAATGTAGGCATGTCCTTTCAACTGCATGTGAATTGGAGCTTGCAAACTAACGGTAAATGAGAGTTTAACCCAGCCTATTGTTCCACGGCTCATGTCTACTGCTGGCTTGTCTTTAGGCTTTCAGGCTAAAATATTTGTTGCTAAATCTAACCGGGGGGAGGGGAATCAAATGCGGGCGTGCTGCTGTGCATTAAGTGAGGATGATGCTTAACCAAATTGTTACTACAAAAATTCTGATTCAACACATTTACAGAGGCAGGCCATTCAGGCTGACCGAACATTTCTGTAATTTAATTATGCAAGTATACTGCATTCGAAATAACCCTCACATTTTAGTATGAAGCATATAGTGGTAAACTGGTTTTCTATGCATCACGTTATCACTGACAGAAGTTGGAAAGTGAAGTTAAGATAGAAATCTTTTATGGGGATTTATTTTGACAGAATTTCAGGACAACAGTGGTTTATGTTTTATGCTTACTTAAAGTCCAGTCTCCAAAGTGGGATCATTTTAGTATCCCATCATGTAATCAATGTAATAAGTCAGAGGAGAAGTCTATAAACTAAAAGCTTTCAGCAGCAGGCTTCATGGCAAACGAATCAAAAAACCTCTGAGGATCTTTGATTGGACGTGGTGATATTATTTGGCACGGGCAAGTAAGGTGACATTATGAAGACCCATGGGTGCATTTATGTCTTCAGTGCATGTTTGTGTGTGTTGAGGGACTATGTGTGGAAAGGGTAAACAGGTGCCTTCTGGGTAATTAAGCCTTAGGCGGGTCTCTAATTAGGGAGAGTTGGCACAGATGCAGTGGGAAGAGCCGATGACATCATCTACCTGTTTAAAAAAACGCAGCTTTAAGCAGACAGACCCTTGCTGTTTTGAGTGTGGAGGGAAGAGTGGAATGAAGCAAATGCCCTGCTCATACATAAATAAAGACACTTGCTACCTTTGTTTGCCAGAGAGCACTTATACTAGTGAAGCTGCAAACCCACTCAGTTCAGCCAATTCATCAAAGACCCACAGACAGAGAAAACTCAGATTCTATATGCTGCTGTAAACTGTCGCTTAGAAAGAGCAAGGAGGAGCTGATGACATTTGTCTGGCATTATACACATCTCTCTGGCTTTAATGTCAAGGCTCAATTTTGAACTGTTCCCACACACCACTTTTCATTTCAGCTATGCCGTGCAATACATCAAACCTAAATCGTCCAGCAGCTCTTGGACGACTACTATCCAGCAGAAATGCAACTCGCTCAGCAGAAAGCAAAACATCGGGGCTGAAACAAGAGTAATAAGGTTGACATTCTAGTCCCAGAGGACTGTATCTACCCACGAGCACACAATCTTTCAAAGCTCACCTCTGGCTTATTAAGGCAGAGAGGTTGACACTAAAAATATTCCACTGTGCAGCCCCACACAATGGATGTTGTCCCTCGGCCCTTTAAAATCAATGCTTACTCTGACAAATTATCTGTTTGAGAACACTACTTTTTGTAGCCGATTTATTGTGACGCATGGATGCAGAAACATATGAGGTTGAAATATAAATCCTAAAATAATAATGACTTCTGCGCTATATTTTTAAATGTAAAAAAAAAAAAAAAAAAAAATATATATATATATATAGATACTGCTTGCCTTGACTAACTTTGATCAAAATATTATATTACATTACAAAGAAACAATTTCAATAACCTTCTATAGGGAGCAACACATATTTACTCTCAAATAAAATGCATACAAGGCCAAAACACTAATGAGGCTCTTCCTTTGCAACATGAAAACACACAATTCAGTTCAGCTGCATAAACTCCTGCTCGGTAGTTTTTGATAAGATGACAAGCAACCATTGCTCAAAACATAATCTCTTCAAACAGACTATGCTTATGCACCGAGAATCCAAGATTTAATGTCAGACGATTTATCATTTTCCATTGTAGTCAGGGTAGAATTGACCAATCACATTTGAGCAGGCTTTGGCTACATGCAGGTAAACAGTTTGTGTCGGTACCAGAGGTGGCAACAACAACAACGCATTGGCAAAAATGCAATCTGGAAACCCATTGGCTATCGTCAACAGAGGATTTTGATTTTTATTAGCTATAAATTAAACTGTAAACTAAGAAATTCAACGGGGGGCTATAATCGGACATACTGGGACTTTAAGAGCCACCAAAATTCAAAATGCTGTTACGCAGAGTCTTGATATCATCTCCATTTTGACGGGACAGGCATGGGGGCTTAATAGTAGTCCTGTGCAAGTAGAGCTGTAATGTTACTATTGCCTTGTCCTCTCTCACATTATATGGTCCATTGATGACTCTCAGCAGGCTCAGCTATTACAAATACAAATAACATGTTTTATTGTGAAAATAATATACACTTAATAATAATGAGTTACGTTTGATTTTGTCTGATAATTTCACAATGACTGCTTCATCTTTTCTTACAGTATTTATGGTTATCATGATTTAGTTCATAATGTCCTACTGAATAAATACTGATCATATCGGAGCTCAATAGTGCAGCAATGCAGTCAGACACTAAGCAGCGCAGCACATACATCAGAGCAGGTCTGTCATCAGAAAGCAAAATTAAACGAATTACACAACAAATACAACATAATGAAGGAGGCGCGCACAAAAGCTATTTCACACAAAATATATATGGAAACACTTTTTTTTTCTGATGACTAAGCATTCATTTTAAATTTCTTCTAAGAAAGCTGTAAATAACCTAGTCAACACTTTAATATGACATGCTCATAATAAAGTCTGAGGAGAATCTTTCTGATGTAAACTGAGAGTGAACTGAGCTTGACCCTGACCAGTTAAACAACTTACTCATATATTCACTTTCACATTGGCCCTTTCTGTAAGTAAGGCACAAGTCTAAGGCAAAGAAGATTGGCAACTCCTATTTCAATTAAAATAATTAGAAATACTTCGGGGTAGGGGTGAATCCCATTATGGTGGGCTGCTAGTGAACCCCTACAAGATGGCTGCTGTTAATTAGCAATCAGTCCAGTTCTTTGAGTAATGCATGTACAAACAAGTCTCAGGAACGTTATATCCCTGGAGAGACAACTGGAGGTATTGTGAAGGATTTCTGCAGCACACCGATTTGGTGTTTCAGTAAAATCAAATGCAAAAAGATACTTGAATTTGCAGTTGTTTTTTTCTCTAGAAGGACATCAAATAGGCCAATACATTAGAAGAAGTCCCAACCAACCAACCAACCAACCAACCAACCAACCAACCAACCAACCAACCAACCAACCAACCGATACATTATTTTTGAGTCAAGCCTTACAGTAAAGCAGTATGATGACATCACATACACAGGCCGTGCCCCATAGTTGACTTGCCATCATGGGATGACAATTTGAAATGGGCCACACATAATACATGCTACAAACTGTTAAACAAGTCAAACATCTTTCATCCACAGGCCAACATTGAACGTCTTCGTCAGTACAGGCCACAACCCCGCAGGTTATTTGCTATGATGACATCAGTAACAGCATCAAAGACAAACTGGATGTTGTTGGTATCCGTAGCACAGGTCACATGGGAGTAGACTTCTTTGCTGGGCGACTTGTTCTTGCTCTCGTACTGACACTTAATGTGATCTATTCCCTCCAAGTAAGTGTCTGGACCTGAGGAAAGAGGCACACAGAGAGATATGACATATAGTGGGAGTCAGGTGAAGGCTTAAAAGCTGTTGTGATGTGGACCTTTACATCAGCGTCAACCTACAGTACATTCAGCGTATAAGCAGTATTTTCTGATATTCCATGAAAACATAACCTTAGACTTTCTAGCTGAGGACACATTTGCTGAGGTGTGCAGAGGGCTGTGCATCTTGCTATTGCTGGCAAAGTCTGTTTCTGAGAACTGCCAATTTATCATAGTTTTTAAAGAGGAACAGTACCTGACTGTGACAGATATTAGGTCCTACAGCCAAAATGTGGGAACCATGATTCATACTGGATACTGATTAATTACACAGCGGTGCAAAATCTAATGTATGACCTTTTAGTTCAAGTCCATTATAAACTGTTAGAGTTAGTTCTGCCTGTAATGCAAAGCATTTGCCGCGTAGTGGATTCAATCAGGAGCTTTAATGTGTTCTAACACTGTTGGAATGAGTCTGATTTCAGTGATTGGAGTAATTCTTTACATCTACTTGGCTCTGAGCCATGAGCAGCACTGTGGTTTTTCTGTCTGCTTCAGCAGCAACTTCATCAGAATAGGCTCATAGTCTGGCCATGAAAAAGGATGAAGAGAAGAGAAGAAGAAAAGAGGAAACAGGTTTGGAATTCTAATTCTCTCTTTCTCACAGTCTTGCTGTTTTGGTTTCTCTCCATCTTGCTTTCCCACAGTGTTGCTTTGTGCATTTTTTTCCCCCTCATTTTCTCACACTCTTGCTCTCTCCGGCTTTCTCATGTTGTTTCCCCCCTCTGTTGTCTTATCTCTCCTTTTCTCTTGTATCTAGACAAGCACACTCCAGCTCCTCTCCGTTGGACTCCTGGTAACACTCCTGATTACATTAACTCTTTCACTCATTTACTTCTTTGAAAACCATCTGTTTCATTCCAATCTGAGCCAATATCGGCTCTTCTCAGTTGCCTTCCATCTTCTGTTTCCCATTCTGTCTATCTGTGCTGCCATTCATTTATCCTTCTTTATAAAGTATTTGATTATGCAGTATAACTTAATAGAGGGCATGTATGAATGAGTAATTCTAACCACAGATCACTGAGATCAAATCAACAGGTTTATTTTAGGAAATATATTTGAAAAATAAGTTAATGTCATAAAACCTTTCAAAGCAGTGACCCAATCACAATGAATACTGGCGTTAAATTTTGTGTTGAAATACTTTTCCAATGGCTCTTTGATCAGAAACTTGTAAGTCTTAAAGTTAGCACTCTTTGTCTTTCCTTCACTCTTTTTTTTTCTTTTTAAATACTGGGTAGTGGGAGCTCTTCTTCAGCAGCTACAGTGCCTACTAGTATTCATACAGTATATACTATAGTAGGAACTAATAATAAAATATCACTGTCATGTACCAGTGTACTCAGGGAAGCAGATGGACAGTGGAGACTTGGTGATCTTCCTTTCAAAGATGTCCTTCTTGTTCAGGAAGAGAATGATGGAGGTTTCCTTAAACCACTTGTTGTTACAGATGGAATCAAACAGCTTCAAAGACTCGTGCATACGGTTCTGTAGAAGAGACATTAGCAAGGGTTAAAAGGGCTTTAAAACCCAAACGTCTTCATAGTAGATAAATACAAACACACACACACACATACACATACATCATGTATGCAAATGTGTTCAGAAAACACATGCACACAAGTAGCCAAATCAAGAACACACGTACTGCATACACACCATTAAAACACAAAGAGGAACTGGGTAAATAAAAATGAGAAAGCAGAACAGAAGTACAGAGGAGTTCCTCTCGTCTACGGACACAGCATTTCCTGCTGCATGTTGAGTGTGTATGTGTGTGTGCGTGCGTGCAAATCGAAACATCAGTTACAACAATTATTAGTAAGCTGGATGTTGCAGCTGAGTTAGACAAAGCCCTGCACTTTTAGCGTTTATACTGGGAGCTAATAAATAATAGCTTAAAGGAGAACTGTGTGGTTTTCCACCACTAGGGGCACTGAAGAGCAATGCTTTGTAAAGACTAGATTAGGTATTCTGTCGCATGTGCTTGAATAAATAACTTCCTCACCGTGAGCAGATTGTAATCTGCATGAAGCAGCAACAGTTTGTAGAGATGCTGAATTATAAAGTTTGTAGTGTAACAATAAAGGAGGAGCAGAAGAAAACGCACTGTGGTGTAAACATGCGCATTTAAATTAGCTTTGCAAATATTTTCTGAGGTAGAAAATTTTAAAAAGTTTCTCAGAACGGAAACACACATTGCCTTTCTGGGAGAAACGTTACATGTAAAGAAAATTAAAACAGTGTTTACCATAAAAACTGCACAGGGTGTATAAAGCATTCATGCTATATTACAAGCAAGATTTAAGGCAAAGATGAAATCATTGTTAAATCTGTTTAAACAAAGCAGGCGGACTTTAAAAATAAAATATATATATATATATATTTTAAAGCTTAAATTAATTTAAGTATCTTATATTTTTTCCATCATTAGACCCTTTCTCATGCAAGTAGATCATGGGATTTCTGGCTTTTCAGGACTGGTAGAATGCTTCTTAAATCAGTCTACCTTGACAATTTTCTTTTATTGCTCATCCAAAACAACACTAATCTGTCAAGACACTTATCCATGGTGCATACAAAAGTGCTTTGTGATGAAAACATACAAGACTCTTTCTAAAGAAAGAGTTGAAAGCAGTTTCTCTCTGGTTATGATCCCATATTGCCTAGTTTAGGACAGGGAGGGCAGAAAAGGAGACTAATGAGGCCCATTAACCCATCACAATAAAGTAAACTAGAAATGTGTAATATTACTGTTAATGTACGCAATACATCAGAATGACAGAATAACAAAGTGCTCAGACAGAGACATAAATCGATTCATAGCATGCAATAAAACATTTGATGAACTGTGCAGACAGAGACATAAATCGATTCATACACAATAAAACACATGAACACACACACACACACACACACACACACACACACACACACACACACACACACACACACACACACACACACACACACACACACACACACACACACACACACACACACACACACACACACACACTTCAATTAAATGGATCACAAACAGAGAGGCACAGCTTTCAACTCATGGTTATTGCATGGACCTATTGGGAGGTTTCATACCTGTCTGTGGGTGGAGCATCTGTAGAAGATCTGACTGCTGATTGGTAAGAGAGGACAGTCGATGGCGAGAGTGACAGGAGGAGTGGAAGGAGCCAGAGATGCTGCAGGACGGAGTTTAGAGCAGGAACAGAAAATGCAAGGGACCCGCTCACCCACCCACGGCCTACTTCCTATATGACACCCCCTATACACACACACACACGCACACGCACACGCACACGCACACACACCCCTAGTGCTGAAAAGACAGGGTTTAGAGGTAGAAGATAGGACATTATCCAGACAGCGTTGACCCAGAGCAGCTGTCATTATATAGCCTGCATGTGTGTTTGTCTGTGTTTTCACAGAAACAAAACGAAGAGAGGTAGAGAAAAACACAATGCAAGCAGTTCTTCAATAGAATGAAGGGAATTAAAAAAGCAGAAGTAGTATGTATTGCGCTGTGTGTTTGTGTCCAAAAAGCAGTTAGATGTTTAGATAGCCATACCCAGTCAAAACTTTTAGAATGGGGCCTGTGAGGTGGTCGTTTACTTCTATATTGTCTTCTATAAAAAGAAAAAGCTATGACCAGAAATTCCCTCCAGGCGTCCCTGAGATATCTTGTTCATGAGACGGAACCAGATGGAAGGACAACCTTTAAAGTATGGACATTTTCCTACCTTCATTCAAGAGCATGTCCTTTCAATTCGAAAACATGACTCATTGATTTCACTTCAGATTTTGTGGTCGTTTTCCCACAAAACCCTGTCCTTACACTCAAAATGCCACTACTTGCGCTTGGATTTCCTCTGCACAAACTGTATGCATGCACTGATGATATAGTCTTGATTGCACAGATTACATGCGTTGCAGTTCAAAAACCAAATAGAATGCCAGATGTAGTGTTGCCCAGTTAAACGATCCCAGCCTCGTTGTGGGGGCTTTTGCTGGATGGATGAACAGGGTTTGTCCACTTCTGCCCAAAAAGGCTTTATCATGTGGCCTATTGCCCCTGGTTTCTTTACAACTTTTGGAATAAAATGACTGTTTGTAGTTTTTCTTTTTACTATAACAGCTATACTGGTTATTATTACTGGAAACAACTTTTTTATTTTGCCGTACGCTGACAAGGATGCTGTGAGTCATCCATGCCGTCATCACAGAGAGTGAGCCCTTAGCTTTCTAATGGTAGCTAAATCTGAGGTTGTAGCAATCGCGGCATGCCTCTTCTTCTTAATACATCCATGTTCTGCCCACATTAAGCTATCTACTCACTGAAAAAAGCTCCATTTACAACATAATGCCTCTGGCCACGACTGTCGCCAGCGCAGAGGCATTAAAAAAACACACGAAACAGAAAACCTGTTCTTTGACCTCATTAAATATCAAACACGTACTGCAAATGCCAGGCTATCTTGAAAAGTCGAATAAACATTGAATCAGTTTACTTAAAAATATAAAAGCCTCAGAAGGTATAAAACATCCTTACTTTAATTTACACAAATCTTGAATGTAAATTATATTATTAGGAATTATACTGCTGGGAAGTAGTGAGAAATATGATATAATAATTATATTTTATATTGTCCCCACTGGCTTTCCATCATACTTTCATACATCAGACATGATCATGTAACCGACATTAAAATTTCCATGTGGTATTGAAAAAGTCTCTTTTACTTGATGTTAAAACATTAATGTAAATGTCACAATCTATTACTCTCTGACTACAATGTGCATGCTAGTTGTAACCGACTTCAACGAATATCCTTGAACTCTTTTAGTCCAAATATTATAACACGTATAATTAGACTATGGTTTTATGTAAAAAAGAAAGCCTCTGACATAGGCCTGATAATAATAATAACAGTAAAAATTAAAAAAAACATACAGTATGAATTATAAATGCATTGTCTTACTAAGAGGCTTGTATACTAACAATTTAAGGTGTAAAAGGAAAAATCCACCTTGTGCTACTGTTAACCTCTGTCCAGACAGGATTATTGTTATGGGAAAAAAACTGCTATTCTAATTAAATTCATGGCATATCAGTGATTTTAATGAACTACCCAGAGGAAATATATGCATGACTTTATCGCTCCCATTACTGAGAAGGGGGTGTTATATTTATGTCTGATTGTACAATATCTTCTGCAAACTACTTTTTGAAACATATGCCATGAATGTGTCTGATAGCAGAACTGACAGAGGATGCGGGTAGGTAAGGTACTATACAAGATTTGATCACGTATTTCAATAAAAAGCATAATCTTGAATGTCATCAAGATTACTTACTTTTCATGGTAGAGAAGCGAAATATAGAGCCTGATGTTAAAAATATCAGAATTACATTTAAGAATCACACATTATTTATTTTTTATTCATTTTTTGCAGGGGGACCTTATGATTCCTGATTACATTATTTAAGATTGTTGGTATTTCACCAAAAAGGGAGATGTTTGTCCCAAATTGAAAGATACAGTATTGATTACGTTATGCCATTTTAAGACTTTTAAGCATATTTTGATTATTATCGGGATAATATTGCTAATCGCAATTATTTTGGCCAGGTGCTCGCCGGAAGACATTCAGTTCCTTACTTGGTATTTATAAGTCCCACACTAGTGACCTCGGTTTGTAATTGGGATTGGTAATTTTCATTTTTTTGGTACCCCAATGTAGCCCCAAATTGACTTGTATTAATCTATTTGAACTTGTATTTTAGCTGTGTTGGTGGAAATATAATAGTGGCCGCAATATCATGGTAAAACAACAATGTAATTAAATGAAATATCACTGAACAACAGTCTGATCTTTGAGGATTTGTCAGAGGAAAAATTGCAATCCCTCTTCCTGAAATTGTAAGTTTAGAAATGCGTGATTGTTTTTTGATTCTTAGGGACTTACATTTTGTATACTTTTATGTTGCCTATAGAGGAGAAATGTTCTACTATCAAACACGATAGCAGCCATACTCAAAGTATCACCATGACTTTCCATGGCCAAAATACACACATTGCCACACCATTTAAAATGGCGTCAGATATACGACACACACACTAGAAGCTTTGTGAGTGTGTTTTATGATGGATATTGCCTCTCTTCATCTGACGCTCTTCTGGTGCTCCCAGCTCAGGAGGAGGCCTGATGACATCTGCATAAATAGAGCAGCTACAGAGCACAGTTTCCCAGCCCGGAATTCTCCCAGGATACACTTCAGGCTTTATAAATAGCAGTGAGCGCCGTGCATTCAAATCAGCTAATTTGTCGTAGTTTACATACTGTATATCGTCTCTATAGGCAAATGGCAGGGTGTGGCTTTTTTTTTTTTTAAAGAAACACTGATCTTCTCTATTGTGACTGTTTTACCTTATCCGGAGCCTTACATTACCCAAATAACACTCAGGTCTATATAAGTACTTTGCGTCACCACTCTGTACTCCTTGAAATACTCAAACAATCATAAAATTGTTTAAAAAAAAACAACCTTACAAATAATGTTGTATGCTCACCTGATTCTCTAAATCATATTATATTTCTGTATCATTTTTACTTTACTATTAGCATTCTTTCAAGTAAAGTAAGTAAGGTAAATACAGGCGTCACATATACTTCATGGATGATTTTTAAACCGACTGTATATCTAACAATTTAACAGTCAGCATGATTTGCCTTCAGAGCAACCTTGTGCGAGACCATACATGACATTCCCATTATTTAAAACAGGTAATTTGCTTTGGCCAAAATGCAACTTGGTTTGCAGTGTCAGTGTAGGGAAGAATTATTTGCATAGAGAAAAATAGCTCCTCTATGTCTCCTCATGTGTTTTTCCATTGGAATCATCCAACAGTGGCTTCACCAGAGATAAAGCACTGTTGGATTAAGTGTTTTGTTAAACAAACAAGTCCAACAAGTATTTTGAATGTGGCCCTCAGCAGTGTTCCGTTGACTTATTTACATGTTTGGTTGTGATATCGGAGGATGATGTACCAGACTGAGATCAAGAGGAAACACCAGGGAATTCCATAGAAATTCAAATTGTGCTCTGGTCATACGGGAAAGTATGAAGGCAGACAATTGCTGATAGTTCACTATCATTAAATAACGCCAGATATTTAGATAGATGCAAAATGAGAGCAAAAAAAGAAAAGAGATACGTTTCTCTGTATTTACCAGTAATTTCTAAAAAAAATCAGAAGAATTGATTCATGAAATGGAAAGAAAAACATTTAGAAAACGTTCATGGCTTAATTTATTAAGCAGCTCATCAAACAGCACCACAGACATTTATTCCTCCCTGTCTCAAGCTTTTAGACATGCTGTGTGTTTAATGTCAGCTTAAACACCGGTTCTACATATAGACCAAGCATACACTCTATCTTTAAACTAGCTGCTATATAGCCTGTGTCAGAATGTATTAGGGGACTATTACCACTGCTGTTGCACATCCCGAATATATAAAATAACATTTCTGATGCCATCTGATAAAGTATCCTTTAAAAGGTGGCTCCAATATTTATAAATGGGTCATAAGGCCACTAATTGACAGAGAAACAGCATTAGTGAGACAGAGAAAGAGAGACAGAGTGAGAGAGGATATACGAATGTGATCATCTGTCCTTACCGTGGTCTCGTCCTCATGCAGCACCTGGTCGTATCCGCTGAGCGCCACACAGAAAATGATAGCTGTGACATCCTCAAAACAGTGGATCCACTTCTTCCTCTCCGACCGCTGACCTCCCACATCAAACAGCCTGATGGACAGAGAGACAGACGTGAATCCATACACATGTACACACACATAAACAGAAGACAGTGTCTTCTCACACACAATTCTTACTTACTCTGAGGTGCAAGAATGATTAAACTGTACAATGAATGGAACAATATTTAAACTGTGCAATACTCTCATTGTATTTCAAGACATATTCTTATGTAATTCTTATTTATACTATTCTCGCATTTATATTTAACATACCTAGCAGATCCCACTTCTCAGCATTGTTTATTCACTTATTTACACAGGTTATATATTGTATGTGTTTAATGCACATATTTGGGATGTTCAGATAGGTGATTCTGGTCTGTAAGTTCTGGCTCTATTACAGATCTTTAGGTTTATGGAGCGGGAACAGTGGAAACACCACAAGTCAGTGTGTAGCCACATCAAACCAATACCTTCTGAGTTTTACGGTAAAGCTGAAACTGTCAATCACAAAACAAGTAGACTGGATTATAAAGAAAGAAATAGTTCATAAATGATATATCTTAGACCGTGTGGACCTTTTCCAACTAAGTTAATAATTCACCTCATGTCTTCATAAGCTTGAAATGACCACTCTTATGTACAAGTTGTAATGTTGTGGTTTTTCAAGTACTCTAGACAAATGACTACCAGAGAGGAGTGAATCCAAAGTGAAGTGAACTCAGTTCCACATGTGATGGGTATAATGGTAGGTAGGTTGATGGGTTACACCCAGTACAGGAACACTGCAGTCTCCCACACACTGCCTGACTGCCAGTAATAGCAATTGAGCTGACAATATTTAGGCTTCTCAACGAAAACACACCCAGCAGCACACCGCCTACTCCAATGCAAGAGTAAGACTAGAAAGCATCATTCAGCAGAACTGACAATGGTGTGTATTGTGTAAAGACACAATATATAGTTGTGTGTTTATGAGATCGATTGGGTCAAAAAGTGAAACAAACATCAGTTGGTGCATCCATCCAGAAAAACAAATAGTTCCACAGTTTATTAACCGCTCCGCTCTGTGCCTATCAATTCTTTCATGCGTGTGTGTACGTGTACGCACATGCACACGAGAGGAGCAGAAATACGGTAATTCAATTACGTTTCTTTTCTCTCTCTCTCTCTTTCGTCTCCTCCTACCATCCGAACACTCCCCTCCTCTTTGCCATCATTCCCACAGCTCCTTGCTCTAATTGAATCAGATCTCGTTAAAATGACAGACAATCATAGATATAGACACTTGTTTAAAGCGCTTCATCATAGTAATTACAAACTGGAGTTCCTACATGGATAAGAGGAGCAGACAGAGAGATGAGTAAGAGGCAGTACTTGTGACAGTAAAATAAATGTCAATGTTATGAGTTAATACTGACCTGAAGTGGAGGTTTTTGAAGGTAAAGTGTGTCTCGACGATGCCTGTGGTCTTCACTCGGGTCCTCAGGATGTCCTGCTCCGTGGGCTGGTAGTCTGTGGCACCAATCCGATCTAGGCTGTCCAGGTAGCTGCGCAGACACAAAGACAGACAGAGATTGTAAATCAGCAGCAATCGTCTCGTTTAGCGACTTTAACAAGACGTGGTAGGTCTGTCAAGCTTTCGATTTCTCTACATGCTGAAGTGGTGTACACGAGGCTGTAGTGACAGAGGTACTGCAATTAAAGAATTTGGAGAATCAAGTCTTTTTTTAGCCTTTTCATGCACTAAAAACACAATCCATTCTCGGCAAAGTGCAGGAAATGGATTAACACTGATTAACAATGTTTATCTGCTTATGTCATATGCAGACGTTAGCATGGCGGCTAACTAGCTTATAGACAAGAGTGTTACGAGAGTTACATGGCCAAGGAGCACAGCATTAACTAACTAGCATTTGAGGGTTTCAGGTTATCACATTGACAGTGTGGAAGTTGGTCCTGGATGCTACTAGAATCTAGGCTAATGTTAGTGTCCAGCTCTTAATTGGATTCAGGGAAGTTTACATTCTAGCAACCCCAGCCATTATTACCCAAGATAGAGTTGCGTTTACCAAATATATCTGTAAGTCCTCATTCTAAGAGTCTTTTCTCTTGTAATGTTGAAATGGAAAAACATACTATTTAAAAATGACCTAAAGTCCACACCACAACTATAACAACTACAACAGTGGAGAATGGTATAGTTGGGATTACTTTTCAGAGTTATTGGATGGTCAATAGAGAAACTGACAGCCAATCAAAATCCATCCGAGTTGAAAGATCGTCATGTCTGAGAATGCAGCGCCACTGTTTGCAGAACATTTTGGATCATCAGTGTGGATGCTCACATCGTTATAGTTATTGTTCTAGGTTCTGGCCGTTAAAGTCTAAACGTACAGTAGCAACAGTAACTAAGGGGGGCAGCGCTAAGCAAACAGTCAGTTCTGATACTAGTTCCTTATAATTCTCCTCCTAGGAAGTCTTCCATAAATCCACGATTAGCTCTGTGCATCTCACCTATTAGACTCATCATCCACTTTTTTTTACAGTGGAATGATATTTGTGTAACGTAGGTGGCTGAAACAGTAAACATTGCGTAACAAGCAGCATGTGACAACAACCCACTGGATTATGTATTACTAATAATAGTATATGTGCAACTCTCCTGAATGCAGTGGTGCAATTGTGCTGCCCCTATGGGAGGTCAGAGGTCAGGGTAAGATACAGATCGATACTGTCAGAGCAGGGACTGTTTACAGTACTTTTAAATCAAATTATTTGTATTACATGGAAAACAGAATATTTTTTATTTATAATTATTTTAATTATGTAGTGGTAATTTCAGGGGATCACATTAAATGAATAAAGGCCATCAGCCCTAATTAGCAGATAATATATATATGGAAGCTATGTGACCATGTTGAGTAGCCACCTGGCAAAGTGAGAAAGGTGAGTGAGATGACTATGTCTGTTCAGTTATGTCATGGAATATCCCTGGAAGTGGACCTTTATGTTTTAATGTGTAGTATAAATCAAATAATACTCAATAGTACAGCTCAGAGATTCATCTCACAGAACATGAAGGGTAGCTCCCTGGCTGAGCGCTGATCACTCTACCTACCTACTGTATCAATCCACACTACCATCAAGCAAAGAACAAAGGAGACTAGAGTGAAGACAGAGCTGTGGCTTCTCTTCTTATTCTCTTTTACAGCCTGTCCAATCTTTTATTCTGATTGGCTGTTGTCTGTTATGTTCCTGTAATGCCATGCTCTTGTCTATGCTGACATATAGCTGTGTAATGTCATCCTTGGGAAATATCATCCTTATGTATTCCCTTATGAAAGACAGCTTCACTTCTAAACCCAGGTGCAGAGTGAGGTCTGAGCAATTCAAAATTACCATCAGACATTATTGCTATTTTAGACCAACAGAGATTGGCCGACAGATAATCTGACAGAAAGACAGAAGAGCAGGAGATAAGAGCAGAATATATACCCCCCTCATGCATCCATTTAGTGTAATGGATGTAAAGCTTTTACTTATAGATTGGTGAGTGTTGTGTCAAAGCTTTTATAAATGGATGCTGAGTTACTTCTAAGAATGTGGGAAAAAAATAAAGGCTAGAAAGGGGAGGAGATACTGTGCTAATGGTCTAAACACCCGCACACACCCGCACAGACACACCACACACACACACACACACACACACACACACACACACACACACACACACACACACACACACACACACACACACACACACACACACACACACACACACACACACACACACACACACACACACACACACACACACACACACACACAGCTTCAGTGATGAGAACTATTGATTACACAGAAAGGAATATTGGTTTAGAGCTTGGGGTGTGGAGAGGAAGTAAATAGGGAGATGAAAGGTGGGAGAAAAAGAGAATGTGAGAGGCAGAAAACCATTTTTATACAGGGCCACCATGAGGAAAAGGGATCTGCTGATCTCGATTTAGTTGGATTGGGAAATATACAGAAACATGAACCAGGTCCTAAACACATCTGTCCACTATACTATAGCATCAGCTGACCGGCTCTTACTTAATATTCTGGTTTAATAACTATAACTCTATCAAAAGAAAATTTGTGTGATTTGGTGTTAAATCATTCTTTACTTTTGAAAACTAGAGGGGAAAAGTGAATCAAACGTTATATATATATATATATATATATATTTATTTTTTTTTTTTAATGAACAAAATGGCTCCCAAAGCAGATTTAATGGTGTTTGCTTGTAATGCATGAAGAACTTCTAGAAACAGTGCTTGAAGAGATTTGGCATGGAGTTAAAGCCTAAAAAATATTGCTTCAACAGACACAAAAACCTACTCTAACCTGAACTTCAGGCTTTCCCCACCATCACCGCTGATGCTATTTGTCGATAAGAACAAAATTGTGTGTTTGCATATACTGAATGTAAGAAAGTGTACTGGTTTCTGGAAACACAGTGCAAGTGATTAAGAGGAGATGGAGGTGACAGAATGAAGGTTTACAACTGAACACCTGGAACCCTGAATGACCTTTACCAACACAGGAAGTTGAACCCTCTCCAAATAGAAGCTGTCAGCTCCCCCTGGTCATCGTTTCTACCCTGCGGTCACTTTTCAGAGAAAATGTTTTTGACATGAACTTACATTAATTCAGATGCTACCAACATTCTTTCATGTATAGAAACGCTATCCCTTGAAGGTCTTACACCCACAGTGATGTAAATTACCATCATCATGCCTGGGCAGGCTAATGACTTTTGTATGCTTGTGTAGCCTAGCTTTTAGACGGCATACAGTTTTGTATGTAGAGCACCACTGCATGAGTCCCTATCCTCGTTCTGATATATTACTCTTCACGGTGCACTAAGTTGATTAACATTACATCCCTGTGAATTCTCCTCTGATTTCCCTGGTGATGTAGAGTATTATAGACGGTCCCTGAAAGAGTGTTAGGCACCAATGAGAGACAACCACAGAGATTGTTGTCCATGAGGTGATAATAGCAAATATGAGTGCATTTGTTTGTGTGTTTCTGTAAGACATCGACAGTTTATCAGCTGCAATATTTAGCATTTGTATTATATTTAACATTTTTATGTTCATGAGTCAGCCGTCACTCTGTTGGTCACTGCTAGTAGAGACTTCAGTTTGCAGTGTAGTTCATACACCTAGCTGATGAAAATAGAGAATTGCACTGTAACACTGTCCTTCATGATCAAGGATTTTATTTTTTAATTAAGTCCAAACTTTAGCACATCCACTCGCTCTCTCTTCCCCTCTCTCTCTTTCACACCCTTTTTTTTGATGCACTGAAGAAAAGGTATAAAAGTGCAGTATGGGAGTATTACACTCAACCAACACTTGTAAAGACATGCAAAGAAGGTGTCAGCATGGGAAGAGCAATTGCTCTTAAAAACATAAACAGAGATCTATTTTGAAACATTTAATTTAACATATGCTTGAAGGCATTCAAACTAAGTTCTTTGTTATTCTAAATCACACCAAGAATTACATTTTCATGCAAATGCGTTTTATTTCTAAATATCTGTTATCAGTCTCCTTGTTTACTAATAATTCCTTGTTTACGGCATAGGAATATAAAGAGTTCTCCTGACAATTCATGATATTCAGCATCACTCTCCCAACACTTTGTTAACACATACACACACCACCACGCTCTCTGTCACAGACTATTTTCAGTAGCCTCAGGCATTGTTACAAGTAATGTGTAAAGAAGAGTCCCCACACTGACCAGTAATCATCATCAACTGAGGCTCTAGTGTTGATAAAACATCAGCTTGGTGCCAGAGAGGACTGGTAGTCTTTGTTTTGGGGATGATACTAGAGAACGTACGAGAATAAAAAAAGAGAGTTGAGACAGGAACATCTAAAGGGTAACACAGAGTGAGACAGATGCAGATAAGTGAGTAAGAATTCAGGCTTGCAGGTGCCAAGTAATAGCAGAGTCATATTGATCACATGCTGTATTAACTCAAGTGCAATGACCCAACATCAGCCATTATACATCAGCATGTGATTCACTACAGTAATCAAACCCATCAAACAAGGGCCACAGATTATAATAGATGCTGTCCAAGCTGTATTTTTAAATTAATGTCAGGGACATTCCATTATACAAGGGACTGTTGACAAGTATATCAAGTGTATACAAAATATAATTCTAAACATATTCCCATATGTAGATAGCAAATCATTTTAAACATACTTTAGAAACATGTCTATGCGGCAATTTTTTGTTGTTGTTGTTGTTGTTTTTTTTACAGTATCAGCCCATGGGAGGTTGGTTCCACCGTCCTCCTTCATAGCTGTTGCTAAGTAACTGGTTTTTAGATGATTAAATGTCTCCCCTACTGTGATGTTCAGACACATATTTACAACCAGCACTTGTCACTTCTTCAGAAGCTGCAGTGACATGATACAACATGACACAACCTCGCTACAACATACAAGGGGGCTGAATCGACAGAGGAACAAGCCCCGTCATTACTTAGCCCAGAGAAGAAGACAAACCAGGACATATCGAAACTGGCAGTGTACTCAAGGTTCAATGCTCACCTTAAAACGACACTGACCAGATCACAACATCTACTCTGTATCTTAGACTTTTGTGAAAAGAAGCATGCTGACCTTTAAACATTAGGTAAGCTGCATGTCAAAGGAAAATACCTGAACTACCTTAAGATGATGAATGATGCCACTTTGTCTGACATTTAACTTCAATTAGTCCTAAACAAGTATCCTCAGACTGCATGCTATTAGTTGGCACGATGCACACCATCTATTTAATACTGCAGTCTTTCAGTGTAATAAGCCAACGCACCTAAGCCAAATCTGCTCCAATGTCCATTTAACTACTTCATCTGGCATCTTAAAGGGATAGTTTTAAAGTGGGGTTGTTTGAGGGCAGCTAATTTAGATACATTTTTTTCTGACCGATAGCCAACTCTCCTTAAACGATCAGTAACCGGTAACTGATGGTGATGAGTGCCACTGCCTGGCATACAGGGATGCTGTGGTTTAAGTTCCTAACAAGCCGCCCAGCTGCAATGACTGGCAATTGGGTCACTTAGATGAGTTATCAGCTGAGATATTGCGTGCATTGTGGTGGACACATGCAGCCACTTATCTAGTTAGTCTCCACCGCAAGTATTACAGCTGCAATGTTGTCAGGCGTGTGTCTGCCTTGTTTACTCTGTCAGGGTTTCAGTGAGTGTATTGCAAGCCTGGCATAACGTTAGCGAGTGTCTGGTCGAGTGAGAGAGCACGTAAGTGTGAGCATGTACAGTAACGTTATAGCTGTGAAAGTAGCAGTGCAGTGCTACTCCTGTTTGCCTACCTATGGATAAGGTACCTATGGATATGAACCTCATAAAACCCCCCAAAATTTGAACTATCCCATGAATGTCATTGCATATGTGAGCATATAGAGGATGCAACTGAGGACAAGTTGGTTCACGCAAAGTGCATACCACTGAGTCACAAAGGCAGGGTATGTAAATCATAGACAGAGTGGATGTGCATTGTAGTAATTAGGTCAGGACAGGCAGGGCATCTGCACAGAGACAGAGAGAGGTGGCTCCAGGCAGTACTTGCTCCTCTCAGAATAGAGACAAACGCACGATAGTGTATATGCATATGTCCCTAACACACACAAACACTCCCTACTAGTACTATAACCTACTTCACTAAACCACCAACCTTTATGCTAACTATAACACCCGACAGCCAAAGAGCCTTAACAAAGTAGTGATGTTAATAATAAACCGTTCAACCGTTAACTGAAAGTAAGAATTTTGGCAGATTAATGCTATCAGTTCAACAGTGAAAAGAAAGAGAATACACTTTAAACATACCTGAAAAGAGAACAGCTGGTCCACCTTAAAAGTCAGCCCACCCTAACTGAACCTGAGACGGAGTTGTTGCTAACTTCAGGGCTAACCTCCTTCAATATAATCAACAGATGACAAGCAAGACATGGAAACCTGGTCTTGAGGAGTTGTTGCATTTATTTACTGTACACACTGCACTGCTACGTTCACAGCAGTAAGGTTACTGTTTCATACTCATCATCACACATGCGCCCTCTGTCCCTTTCAACCAGACACTTGCCAACGCTACACCAGGCTTGAAATACACTGGCTGAAACCATGACAGAGTACACCAGGCAGTTACCTGTTTTGCAAATACACTGCAGCTGGTGATAAATAATGGATTTATGGTTTTTGCATCAATTATCGTTGCAGCTGGGCTTGTTAGGAACTTAAAACAACAGGTTCCCTGCATGCAAGGCACTAGTGTTGTCGGTTAACAGTTGATGAATGATCGGTTGACAAGTGTAGGCTTTGTCAGGAAAAAAAATCAAATTACCAATGTACTTATTATCTTAACTTTGGAGAAAATAGCATCTACTTGGTTCTGCTCTGAGGGATTTATAAGAAAGTGGCACACATACACACACACACACACACACACACACACACACACACACACACACACACACACACACACACACACACACACACACACACACACACACACACACACACACACACACACACACACACACACACACACAGAGTTAAACAGAATGTGGTCTGATCATGTGATATCTGTCCTATCAGTTCATTGGCTGGTCAGCCTGTTCTACTCCACAGGCCACAACATAATAGGAAGTGCGCATCAATCTTTAATGTGACATTTAATGCAGGCACACAAACAGATACACTCACACACACAAACACACAGACACACAAGCACACACACACAGTCTTACACTCACACACAGCGGATGTTGTTTGAGTTAATTGACCACATGTAAATGTTGACAGGAATATGTTTGCACTTCCAAGATGTCTGCCTTGGTGAGAAATAACTAAGTGCTGCAACGCTATCTCTGTCTCCATCGTTTTTTGCTTTCTCATCATTTTTGACCGAGTCGCTCTTTTCCTTGCCTTTTTAGTCTCATTTGTCTTGCGGTCTGTATCATTCAATCATTTTGATGTTTTCCTCGTCCAAGCCTCTGTTTCAATATCCCAATCTCCTTCTCTTATCTCTACCCTTTCTCCATCCATCTTTTCTCATGTTCTCTGCTCTCTTCAGTTTTCCTTATCGTCTGCTATTTCTTTTGTTTTTTTGTTGCCTGTGTCTGCATTAGCTTTGCCTCTGGACACATATATTATCATCCAAATGGTGCATTTGATCTCATTTCAAGGTGTGGTCAAGCTTCCAATTTTGGCCAGTTCGAATGTAAAGGTAACTGTTTTCTAAGTGCCTTTATATTCTAAATAAGAAATATTAATTTAACTAACAACCAATGTCAGTAAATGAACCCAGTGTTTTAGTAGATATTCAAAGGCAGGCAATTTATGAATACATTTTTTTTGAATAAATATCATGGTGCAAAGAATCACTGACATCATTTGACAGTATTTCCAGATGAGCATACTTTATGCTTTTCCCGATGAAAGGCCCGGTTGTCCGTTTGACTTATATAGTATATTGGTTTGGTGAAGCTAAGTATGCCGTTTAATATGTATCCATGTCAGTGTATCAACTAATGACAAACACAAGTTACATTCACTACATCCGTGGTTGGGGCATATAAGAGTGATATACGTATACTGTAAGCACTGCACACAGCACAACACAGATATATGACTCCATCTGTCACTCTACTTCAATTTATCATCATGTCACTGTGTAATTTCACTGGATGTATGGTGCACAATTAAATAAGGGCTACACACACAAACGTGGCACTTGAGGGAAATGACTCCCCCACCTTCCTCCCTCTCTCTCTTCTTTGCTGTGTTTCTTCCGCTCTCTCTCTCGCTCTCTTTCCCTCTCCACCCACACACAGGCACTCAGCATAAATCAGGCCCTGCACTTGTAATGGTGATTGAATGTGTGTTGTAATAGCTAGTATATGATCGGATTTAGAAGATTGTATATAAATAAGGTGTGTTTCAGTGTGTGTGTGCGCTCGGGAGCATTTCTTTAATTTATATTTTATGGTGGGTGGATGGAAACTCTTGTTCCTGTGCTGACTCAGTTATATGGTACATCTTGGGATGCTGGGCGATACCACCAGATATCAATATTGCAATTGTCACATTTACTTCTGTTACAAAGATTGAAACCGTATATTGTTACACATAACGGCACACATCATTCTCCGTCCATAAAGGGGACCGCCTATCAAGTCTGTGTGAATAATATTAGGCATGTTCACTAATTAGGAGCACTTTTGAGCATTTGTTTGCTTAAATAGTGGAATCAAACTAAAATAGGCTCCATTTAACACGTGCTGCAACTGCCAAAATAACCACACAGGGACAAATGATCATGTGTACGTACTACTGCGCTGAATCGTTGAGCTGGTACTCGCGGGCGCGGCTGAAACACTCCTGGATGCCTGAGTCGGACCACAGGCGAATCATGGCGGAGAGCAGCTCGGCGGAGTAAGGCTCTGTGTCCTCCATACGACTGACCACATCGCACACCATCTTAGCATCGGCCTGGAGGAAACACAAGAGGGGAGAAGCAGGAGGTTAATATTCACGGAGGCCAGAGGAGGAGCAGCGTCCTCTATAATATCTGAAGGTGCTGTAATTACATCAACCACTCAAAATTACATTAGTATAATTATTGCAAAAAACAAGCACCACAGAGAGACTGTTACTGTGCAATGCATTTAAACAGTGTGCCACTTGGTAAACAGAGATTATTTGTTCACTACAGTGTCATCAGTACTGCATGTTACAGTGTATGTGTGATTCAAAACAATTAAGCTTTTACATATAATAATAATATATAATAATATATATATATATAAGAGGAAGAACAACAACTTGGAAGGGGGAGGGTAAACAATGAGCTGGTCTAACGCTGCATCGATCGCTGTGTTCGTTGTGTTTGTTATTGTGTGAATCTGAACCAATCTTTTAAAACACCAAAGTCACACAATACCACAAACTAACTCAGTGATCGAGGCAGCGGTAGACCAGCACCTCCAGTGCTCTGCGAGGTAAAACTATTGTTTTTAGTCAAAGGAGTCTTGTGGCTTTGAAGAAAGCATAGATGGATATAAGACTTAAGTTTCCTGTCGGAAAGGGCTATCTGACGGCAAGGTAAAGCTGTGAAAAAATTATAAATATAGCGTCGACTTGGTATATTTATTTAATCAGATTGGCCTTTATATTAGATGCCTAAAATAAGTTTTGCTGCTCACACTGGAACACACAAATGTAAACTCTGCTGCTGCAGTTTATGGAGAGGCCTGATTTCAAATACTGTTTTAATGTCATCAAATTGCGAAGTGGGCTAATGTTCAAGAAGATTATCTAAAAATCATCAACCAACTGGACTTGGACAAAGTTAAAGCTTTTTGTCAGGGTCTTTTTTCCCATAGCTGTCCAATGCCTAAGTGGAGACTGTTGTCATGCAGCAGTGACCTGGCTCTGGTTCCTTCTGGGGCAGAGACTGTTGGTCTGCACTGATATCCTTCCAAGAAAATAGCTGTAGCTGACATAGCTGAAAAGGGAGTAACCAAAAGCTGTTCAGCTGTTATGATGATGAAAGTCCTGCCAATAAGGTGCTTAAGGAACTTCCGACATTGATTGGTTGATATAGACGAACCATTAGCCAAATGGTTCCTATTTTGACATTTAATGTTATAGACAAGGATGATATTGTTCTCATTTAAAGATATTCATTCATGCATTTTCATTTAAGAAACAAACGCTCCAAATGATGTCAAAAATGATAAACATAACAGGATTTTCATAAAATAAAAATGGTGATAAAACTGCAAAAGCTTTATTGGCACAGATTACAAATATACTTAAACCATTAGATCTTAAAGGTTAAATTTAAATCTGAAACTGAAAACATCCAATCCTCCTTCTGTGTAATAGACCAATAATGTGTCAGCAAGCGTGAAATATGAGAATGAAACACATAACTAATGGACCAACGGACCTCAGCATACTTCACTGGTATACAATGCCTATAAAAAGTATTCACCCCCTTGGATGTTTCACCCTTTTGTTGCCTTTATACATGAAATCATGGTCAATATAATTTGGCTTTTTTGACAATAATTTGCAAAAAAACCAACTCTTTAATATTAAAGTCAAAACAGATTTTTACAAAATAAGGTCAATTAATTAAAAATATATAAGGTAAAGTAAATGATTGCATAAATATTCACCCCCTTCAGGTCAGTATTAAGTAGATGCACCTTTGGCTGCAATCACAGCACTGAGTCTGTGTGGATATGTCTCAATCAGGCCGGCACATCTGGACACTGCAATTTTTCTCCATTCTTCCTTGCAAAACAGCTCAAGCTCTGTCAGGTTGCTCAGGGATCGGGCGTGAACAGCTCTTTTCCAGGCACAGTCCGTCCAGTGACAAATTCTCGATTGGATTGAGATCTGGGATTTGACTTGGCCACTCCAGAACATTCAACTTGTTGTCTTTGAACCATTTCTGTGTAGCTTTTGCTGTATGCTTGGGGTCGTTGTCTTGCTGGAAAATAAATCTTCTCTCAAGTCGTAGTTCTCTTGCAGACTGAGTCAGATATTTTTCTGCATTCATGTTCCCCTCTACCTTTACAAGCCTTCCAGGGCCTGCTGCTGAGAAGCATCCCCAGAGCATGGTGCTGCCACCACCATGCTTCACGTGGAGATGGTGTGTTTGTGGTGATGTGCAGTGTTTGGTGTTCGCCAAACATAGCTCCTAGTCTGATGGCCAAAAAGCTCAATTTGTGTCTCAACAGACCAAAGACCTTGGAGTCTCCCACATGCCTTTGGGCAAACTCCAAGCGAGATTTCATATGAGCTTTTTTCAACAGTGGCTTTCTCTTTGCCACTCTCCCATACAGCTTCGACTGGTGAAGAACCCGGGCAACAGTTGTTGTATGTACAGTCTCTCCCATCTGAGCCACTGAAGCTTTTAACTCCTTCAGAGAGGTCGTAGGTGTCTTGGTGGCCTCCCTCACCAGTCTTCTTCTTGCCCGGTCACTCAGTTTGTGAGGACGGCCAGCTCTAGGCAGATTTAAACAAGTGCCATACTCCTTCCATTTCTTAATGATGGATTTAACTGAACTCTGTGGGATGTCCAGTGAGTTGGAAATCTTTTTGTAGCCATCTCCTGACTTATACTTTTCAATTGTCTTTTCTCTGAGTTGCTTGGAGTATTCTTTTGTCTTCATGTTGCAATTGTAGCAGGAATACTGATGAACCAGAGACTGGACCTCCCAGACACAGGTGTTTTTATACTACAATCACTTGACACACATCAACTGCACTCAGGTGATCTCCATTTCACTAATTAACTGACACTGCTGGCATCAACGAGCTGGACCTCTGTTGAATTAGGCCAGTCACTTTAAAGGGGTGAATATTTATGCAAACACCTATTTTACACTATATATTTTTAATTAATTGACATTAGTTTGTACAAATCTGTTTTCACTTTGACATGAAAGAAGCTTTTTTTGCAAATTCTTGTCAAAAAAGCCAAATTATATTGACCATGATTTTATGTATAAAAGCAACAAAAGGGGAAAACATCCAAGGGGGGTGAATACTTTTTATAGGCATTGTATACAGTTTCAACCTGCAGGCTGTGATATTTCTTTACCTGTGGCCTCAGAAATCTTTGAGTCAGCAAAATGAAATATAAAACAGAGTAAACACAGTTCAAAAATATAAATAATCTGTGCAACACTATACGTAGCTGACTCCATCACTGGAACAATATAGCATCATGTCCTTAAGCATTAAATACTTTTACAGGTGAAACAGTATAGGATGGGGTTGAGTGTTGTTATTCCCTTACTGTAATTTTATCCAGCCATTATAATTAGATTTCACAGCACTCAGGCAGAAATAACTGAAGGCATGGACTGTTTGAGTTTCCACATACCCCTGAAATTCACAGCTTGCCAAGCGATCGGGCAGAGATAATAACAGATTACATGAGATAGGAGATTTGACAACCCGATTAAAAACTCACCCACTCTGACACACTCAACACCTGGGAGTTGCCTCGTGCAACCAGCATAGCCTCAAGTCTTTTAATTTACTAAGGGATTTCAACAAGATGCTAAGCTAACCCCACATCTACTTAGAAAGTTCAAAAAGCTAATGATGTCAACAAAGACTTCCCCAGCAGACAGGGAGGGATTTCACCATGATTGTTACTGATAAAATGTAATTCCTCGTACAACATATTAACTCAAAGCTAAAAAAAGGATTGATTCATTTGTCCAAATCCAACAGAGGAAGGCTTTGATATGCCCGTTTAAGAAAGGCATCTCCATCAATTTTTTTTCTTTCTCGTATTATGCATCTATTCCCTCTTTGATTTTCTACATTTTTGGATCATTCTCTGGTTTTTCTCTTTCATATTCTTGCCCCGTTTCTCTGATGGGAACATCATTAGTTTTGCAGAAGAATGCCATGTAGAAGGTTGTGCCAATCTATCCAGTGTGGACATAAGTGAAAACTTTGACCTGACTGTGGGTCCAGAGGGAGTCAGAGGATCACCAAAGGCTGTAGGATTTACCCTCTGGGGACCATGAATACAAGTAGGATTCATTGAACAAATTCAATGGCAATCAAGGAACGAGTTATTGAAGTATTTGCCTCTGAACCACAAATGTCAACCTCATGGTGCCATAAACATCTGTATAAAATCCAAAATACAATCCCGGAACCCACTGGCTATCGTCTGACGATGATTTCCTTTTCTATTAGCCTGTAAGTTGGCTACTGGACAATTCGGTCATAGGCTTTGTCTCTCAACTCCAACTTCAGGGAAGTCTTAGCCCTGACCGTTACAGCGTAACCACAGAAATATTCGAGGCTAAATTGTATGCAAACCGTAAGCTGATTTATTTAGAGATTGATAAGACTTCAGTCAGACCTGTCACTTCCTTTGTGGTGGGGGGTTTTCTACTTCCTGTCTATCTAATTATACCAACTCCTGTCTGACCTCATCCACTCACTCTCTCAGCCATTAACCATCCTTCCATCATCATCATCTCTGTCATAGTCTCTTTCTAACTGACCGCTATCGAAACATTGCATCACTATTTTGTTTTGAATCCATCTGTCCTTCATCTCTCCTTCCATTTGTGCCTAGGACCATGTTTGTTTTGTTCTTCTCCATTTGTCCTTCCCTGGCGTAATGTTTTGTCTTTTTGTCCCCCCTCTCTCTTTCTCTCCTTTTCTCTCCCCCCCTGTATTTCATCTCTTTTATCTAAATATATTCAGCCTTCCCTCTCTCATTCTTGCCTGTCACATCGTCCTTTGGTCAGTCTCTTATGCTCCTCCTCTCTTCCTCTCTTTTTTTGTTTTCCCCTCCCTCTAAATATCGTTCCCTACCATTTAGCTGCTCTCTTTCAATCAACAATCTCTTTCCTTCCCCCCCTATCCCTGTCCTGCTCTGCTCCTCCCTCTCTCACCTCTAGATCAATGACATGAGCTTCACTGTCCTCTGTTGTGTTCAACCGTTTTTTAACTCTGGCACCAAAGTGTGTGTGTGTAAGAACATGTGACAAGTGTGTTTCTACATTTGTCACATAGATTTGCTTTTACCGATTTATTTTTTGTGTATAAGGGTGTTTTTATACATTCATATTAGATTTCATTCTGGACTGAAAAGGCTCTGTCCACGTTTTGAGATACACAAACACACATAAATTACATATGCATAGAGATGCGCACATATTTAAATTTTCTTACCCTACCTTAACTTTTAAACTTAAGTTTATCGAGCATGCATGGTCATTTGCAGCCGTGCTTTGCTTCGGTTTTATGCCGTTCATTTAAATGCCTACCTGCCTTACTACTACTACTACTACTAATAATATAATATAATATAATATATATATATATATATATATATATATTGCAGATTTAAGTTTTGCAGATTTAAGTTTTGAAAGTATTGCAATGTCTAGCGAGCTGAGTTCAAATCAAAGCAGAAATAAGCACAGCCATACACACGTACATGATAGATAGCACTTCTACCAAATGATTGGAGAAGACTGTTAGCTAAAGTACAGGCGGGCAGTCTGAGGCCTCCTGTCTCGTCACAGTGACCTTTTAAATCTCTGAACTCTGTTGGACATGCATGCACGCACGCACGCACGATCAAGTTTGTTTGTTCGGTTATTCGTTTTGCATGAAAATTGTGCATCCTGGTCCGCTTTCAAGCTTTGTGGTTCTTTTGTGCTGTGAAAGCAAAGGAACCAACCAAAGAATTACATGATAGCAAATATGTGATTTTGTGATTATGACTTCTGTGCATAATCAAGTCCATAAAAAAGTGTGCGACAGCAATCCCACAGTAATACGCATCCCGTATCCGTGTACTTTGAATTGAATGGAATTTGATTTCTCCAGGTGATAACTAATGATCCTCGATGACTAGCACTAAAGTAGTCCAATCAACAAGTTACCTGCCTGTATAAATCTATGTTTACTCTTCTTGGTTTGCTTGCTAGTTTTACATCAGTCATTCAAAAATTTACATTTTGGTTAATTCTGCACGACCTTTTTGTTTTATTGCATTAGTAGTTAGTTATAATTTTCATGTAGTTTTAGCTCTTCTATCTTTTTTAGTATCACTGATAAGCACGACATGTTGTATACGATCGTCAGGAACAATTCTTTGTAACCCTTTTTTCTAAATGTATTTAATGAATTTAAGTACTTTGGGCAGAATTTGTGTTTCAATTAGCACTTAAAATATTTTCTTGCACTTGAACAAACAAAAGTCTCTCAACTAGTTAAACTTACTGCCACATCTCTCGTAGTTTTACTTTAAGTTGATGATGATAGCCTTAATGAATGTATACGCACGCGTGTGTCTAATGACAGACAAGCTATCTGTTGGCCTGCTTTACATCCCCGCTTTGACAGTGAATAGGCAATTGTCAGTCCCATTATCATCATCACTGCTGTTGTCATCCTAATCATCCCTCCCACATCCTCTGCATCTGTTCCTTTCTCTCCCTCCTTACCTCTATCCCTCCATTCAATACCAAATTAGAGTTTACTGAAGGACCTCTCATTTCATATATCTCTGTTATTGTCTATAGCCAGTCATTCAACTTCACAGATCATCAGTACACCCACCACCCATTTATCTGCCTAAACTAACTGCACATAACATATATTCATCAAACACACATTATACCATCCTTTCATGTATGTGTGCGTCATCTAATGTTGAGGCTGAAGTGACCACAAGACCCTGTAATAAGAGAGAACAAATGTATCTCTGCATGGATTTAAACAGCTATAAGCAGCAGTTTGATAGTGAAGGCGGAGGGATGTGAATGTGCAGCTGATCTAAATTAGGAGTTTTCTCCAGCCCTGGTTGGATATTAAAATCTATGAACACAATGTGGTACAGTAATTCACTCCTGTTGTTTTATGGCTTCTTTTCACACCCTCAACCTTGCTTTGACAATGAAAAAAAAATGTACTCTTTAAAGTTACCACAAGAAACTTTCATTGAGCTGATTTTTGCGCTCTTTGTTGTCACAAGCACCAGAGACCCTTAAGAAAAACATCTAATTTTACTGCAGCAGGCGTCTGACAGTCTGCTCTGCTCAGTCCTGATTCTGGTTCTCCTGGGCCAGGTCGAAAGGTGGCAGCGAAGCCGGATCTGGCTTTGTCCACGGTCCGGCTGGTCACTGCCGAAGGCCCAAATGGAGTCTGAGCTAAAGGAGTTTCTGGTGAACGACTCAGTGAAACCAATGACAAGCATTAAGAATAACTACATAGAAATAGTGGATTGTCTCGCTGATGGTCTTGTTTACTTATTTGGGTCATATAAAGGCATCAGTAATAAATTGAGACTGTTTCATAACAAGTTAAAAGTTCCTCACAGTAAATTTAATGTCAACTAAGAAGAACAATTTGAAGTTCGATGTCCTGTCATCTATTATTTCATGACTTTTCATTACCTTTAACTTTAAAGAGAGCTGTACATTCAGAAAGTCCTTCCCCCCATTTCCTTCTTTCTCCACTGACCACATTCACATCCTGTTTAATAACCTGCTTCAGTTCACACTTATTTCACAAGAATCAGACTGACTCTGCTCACATTCAACGCTAGGTAAGATGAGAGGAAACCTCCAACTGAGGCTGTAAGTACTGTAAGTAGCTGCACATAGCTTGTATGTTTTCTCCTATTTACACAGTACAAAAAAAGGGTTGCACTTGAAATGTATATACATGTCTTTATAAAAAAAACTGTATAATTCACAATTTCCCTTCTATTTTATATTTCTCGCATATCTCAGGGGTTTGTGTTACAGCCCAACCAATATGGATTTTTTAAGGCCAATCCAGTTTGAGTTTTTAAGAATCAAGTAACAATACTGTTTCTTTTTTTTTTAATATAATCATGTAACTGAAACAATCAAGACAAAGAGTCTTCAGCCATGTTAGTGGCTCTCTGAGGCCGTACATGGATGCAGCAACACTTTGAAATAAATGCTAACTAGCAGTACTATATTTGACAGATTCTCCCTCTTTAGCACTAAACACAAAGTACAGTAAGGCTGATGGGAATGTAATTGTTTTCTGGGTATTTGCAAATTGAAATGTTGACCTGATGATGGCGCTAGAAGAAAAGTGAGGGGATCACCAAAGTTGTTACAATTCATCTGGAAGGGAAACATGAATGTCTGCAATACCTTAACAACAACTGAATGGATTATCGGGAGATTTCCTTCAATTTGGACTAAATTGAAGACTGACCGACATAACCATCCTTAGAGCCATGCAGCTAGCTTGCATGTCAAAAATCAACTTGCCGGTGCTCTCTGGTGTGCCAACTTTAGAATTGAGTCATTGTTTCTAAATGACTGCAAACATATCTTTGGCCTTTCTATACTGACATTTCCTGTTACTTATCAGCCAGACAGATCCGCCAATACCAATACATCTGCTCTGCTTAGCTGAGAATGTAGGTTTTATAGAGGTGGGATGTATATTTCAGTGACTTGGCAACATAGATAAATCCACTTGTGTACTGCTTGACCAACAAAACAAACAACTATTTTCCACAACTATTTCTATCAGACCTTCACCCTCCATCTTGCCTTCTCTTCTCTAATCAAGGAGGAGGAAACAGACAATGCTGAAATTAGATTTTAGAGGACAACATGCCTTATAAATGGGTTTAACAAAATAACAGAAGAATAAATGTTTTTGGTCTGCAGTGTGTGTGAGGGAGAAAAGGACAACCAACTCTGTCCTGCAGAGTGCTAGGGCACTGACTCAGAGGGCTCTTAACACCATTGCATGGCAATCAACAATTGCCATGCAGTTTAGCTCCTTTCCAATTGATACTTTAGTCTCCTTAACTGCAGATTGATATGTGCATCAAAATACAATTCTTAATGTGACTGAGAAAGATTCTGCAGCAATGACAATGCTGTTTGTTTGAACATGTAGAATATGATTCAACACCTGTAGTCATCACACAGCAGTAGGAACAATGTGAGTGTTTCATCTACAGTCTCTGATTTGAGAGAGGGACTGTGTGTCATTTTACACAGGGATGGCACAGCTGCGTCACTACATTAATTATTTACATCTCCGGACACGCTGACAGGATCAGTCAGGGTCTCACAGTAAATAATATTCTGTGTTTTCTACATATCAGACTGTAAAGATTTAACTCATGGTAAATTCATCTAAAGTAACACAGCCTTCATCAGGATGAGTCCTGACCTCCAACTTATCTGTCTGGACTTCGCTACTAACAGAATGAGTCTTAACTACAAGTCAAAATATTTTTTTCAGTCAATTCAGGAGGATTATTACAGTGACTTTCAAGTTTGGCCTCTTCCAACCATAATAAAAACCTGCAGTTGAGGCCTATGCACTTTGAAACATCTCACTTATTTTTCCTACAGCTCAGAACTAACTCCATGGTATAGGAACACACTAACACCTCACCATAATCCTGATTACTTAATGCACAGAGTCGCTACCTTTGTTAATCATTTAAATAATCAGATGAAACATCGAGAGGAGCTCATGTGATTGGTTATTCATTACTGAAGCTCACCCCGACCTCACTTCACCTGCTGATTCTGTATTCCTCCTACTAATGATGTATTCAGCCTCTCTTCCACGTGGTGCCCAGCTGCGCTTGGATTCCCCAACTGCATGTGGTCACCAAAATTGAAAAGAAATGCTGGTCAAGAAAAAATAAGAGCCCAAAGTGTATCTTGACTCTCCCACAGAGTCTCACAGCTCAGTTGATCGGTTGATCTTTCATGGAAACACTATTTGACAAACTCTGTTGCGTCAGATAAACATGGAAGCTTCTAGATGTGATTCATTTGCCCACTGTGGTCAGTACTGTCTTTGAAAAAAAAAAGAAACTGTAGCAGTGACAACATGCATGAGCCACATCTTAACCCAGGTCTGCTGTTTGGCCTGTAGAGACATTATGACACCCAGAATACATTCTCAAACATTAAACCGAGGCTCTCTCCATCCGTCATCCTCTGCGTGGCGCCAATCCCACTCGAAGGGATTTGATTTGATGTAAATGTGTTTCAGCCTGGGATTAAGCTCTGTTCCAGCTTCCTGATGCTCTGTCCACTCTGTCGGCAGCTATACAATGCCTGATATGGAATGAGTCTGTGATTGAGTGTACATTTGGGAGTGTGGGTATGAATGAGCGGCAGAGGGAAGAAACTGAGCCTGTTTTTTTGTTTTGTGTGTGAGTGTGTGTGTTCAGAATGTGTTCCAGTTTAAAGTCCTGGGCAGTGGGCCACAGACACACTTAAAAGCCACAGTCCAAGCCAAGGATACTGTCTAAACAGACATATTGGAAGGCACAGGGTCAGTATGTGTCTCTGTGTGTGTGTGTGTGTGCGTGCGCGCGTGTGCGTGTGTGTTTGATAGTAATGGACTGATGAGACAAGTACAGGGAAAATGCTCCTTCTTTCCTCTGCATCTATCTTTACACTTAACTCATACTTCTACACACGCACACACACAACCACAGTCACAGTTGTCAAGGAAACAGGGACATTTATTATATTTTAACCTTTGCCCGATTCAATTACCCACTGAAACACAACATTACTAGATCCTTCTGAATAAAACACTATGAAGGCTAACTTCTACCGAGGTATCAGAATATATGTTTAGTAATCAAATAAGTCAACCACCAATTACATGTATTTGCTAAAGAAATACACAAAAACAAGAAAATCAGTTGTCAGAAATCTGTGTACTTTATATGCGCTGTAAGAATCTGAATACTGTGAAATAGGCATTTCCATGAAGCACGGCAGTAGTAATATTTGTCTACTACTACGAAATGTTTTTTTATTTTTTCAACCACGACTACGTGCATTTACTGTAAGTGTGTAAGTGTATTCAAAATGTACAGTGTGTGAGAAACCTGCCCTGTGAAACATGATAGATAAAAATAGATTTTTTGGGTCAGAGTTTGAGGTAATTCATTGCTCGGATGTTTTAGTTGCAGTGCGAGGAGTAATCTCTTTCTTCCTGCACACTGCTCTCTCAGAAGTACTTCCCTGACTTGGGCCTATGTCACACTCATGCAAAGGATAAACACAATATGGCATAAAGTATACTAGTGCAAGTATGTAGTGCATTCAATGTCGATTTTGTGTACGCAAGTTAAGCACGAATATATACTACATCAGTAAGAATTTCTGAGTATGAGAGCTTACTGCACCTACTAAACCAGCCCAAAATGCATTGCATTTATTGACTGTCCAGTGGTGGACTGCCAGGCAACTCTATTTAAGTAATCATAACTGGATAAAATAATTAAGAGTGACGTTAAGGTACAATTAAGCGGAAAAATGAGGGAGCTCACATACATAATGTACTGGATTAAACAAATTTAATAATTTCATTTTTCCTTAAAATAATTCTGGAAAATATAAAACATAAATGCCAGACTGGTAGCTGGGACCACCAACATTGTGATTGGGTAAGAATTGACATGACATGAATTTCTATACCTAATTTCATGGCAGTCCATCCAATAGTTGTGAAGATTCTGCTCTAATGGCCAGCTTTCTTATGAATTATTCCATTAGTATTGCAGTCATTTATCAACGGCATTAATCCTAGACATTAAATACTGACTTTAAATTAACTTAATATAAGCTTCAGTAATTTATGGCCATCTGCAGTAACAAAATGAGTACTAGGTTTTGTCAAAAGGTATGGCATGCTAATATGATTATAACTCAAAAAAATGTACTTGACTGCTGAGTGATGTAATTATACATGAAACAGATAAAATGTATTTTTCAGAAATAACAGACAGCAGGACGCAATGATTCAACCATGTGATGTAATACACATTTGTTTTACTTCTTGTGGTAGATGTTTGCATAGTTTTTGACTTAAATGATTTTTGGTTCACTCATTCTTATGAAAAACATCCCACCCCTGTGTTTTCTCTCAGTCGCATACACCATTTAAACAAAGATATATATATATATACAGTACCAGTCAAAAGTTTGGACAAACCTTCTCATTCAATGGTTTTTCTTTATTTTTATTTTTGTCTACATTGTAGATTAATATTGAAGACATCCAAACTATGAAGGAACACATATGGAATTATGTGGTAAACAAACAAATGCTCAACAAACCAGAATATGTTTTATATTTTAGATTCTTCAAAGTAGTTGAATGATAAGGTGTGTCCAAACTTTTGACTGGTACTGTATATATATATATATATATATATATATATATATATATAGAATATATATGACTTACAGTGTGCTCAGACGGAATGACTTACAGTGTGCTCAGACGGAATGCAAGGCGAGAATGCAAGGCGAGAATGCAAGGCGAACTATACAGGCAGCGCCAATGCATAAAAAGTCAATGGAAAGATGCAAATAGATGGACACATTATCACTCCCAGATGGTCACATACAGACAGTTGGTCAGCACCCCTTGCAGTCACTTTTTAAAACACTGGGTATCACTTTAGCTTCTTGTTTCAAGTATTCGGTTAGGTTTAGGCAACAAAACTATTCAGTTAGGTTGACGAAAAGATCATGGTTTGGGTTAAAATAAGTACATCTGATAGTAACTTAAGTTACACACGTAAGTTAAATATGTAACACACATGTGTAACTTAAATTAAGTCAGTTTCACACACACGTTGGTTTTACTTGGGACACAAACATGGTCTCCTGAGTCAAAGTCCTGAGTCTGTTCGACCCATACAACCACCTGTGGACTTTTAGATTGACCAAAGATTGTACACATGGGGTAGGACATTAAAAATAATAAACTGAAAGCAATAAATGCCAGAACGGCAAAGGCCAGTGCATGTCAGTACAATACGCCTGTTAAGCTGCCTCACGGTCATGCACATGCTGTACACTGACCCTGCTTTGTGTGCTTATGGGTCAGTTAGTATATTATAATAACTATTGATTAATAAGAATAATACTGGGCCATTTTCATCCAGTGGCACTGGCCAGATGTTATAGGCAACATAAGTGTCACATTTGTTATGAAGTTAACGTATAAAGGAACACAACCACAAACAACAAGAAAGTGATACTATATGCATGAAAAAAAACACAAGCATGAAAGGAACAGACAATGTAATAACAGATAAGAAATCATGCACAGGGTGTGTGTGTATGTTGACGTCCTAGTGAGCATCAGCCATCAGATATCTCGGAGAAAAAACATGGCTGGCATTCTCTATCAACAATCTGTTCCCACTCGCCTTTCTCAATCTCCTCTTCTCTTTTCTTTCTTTCCCCTCTTGTCTCTTACAGTCTTGACATTATCATTCCTCCTCCGGACAAACCTCACATGACGTCACTGTAATCCAGTGGCCTACAAAAAAAAAAACCCTAACAGTAACTGACACTCACACAGTGTCTCACTTTACATATATTTTTACACACATTTTACATGTATTGTTTTATGTCTCTTGTCTTTCTCCACCTCCTGCAGTCTTTATCTCAATCTCTCCACTTTATCTTTAAACCTCATCACCATCTCTTTTCTCCTCCTCTGTTGTCTGCTGGCACGACCCCACCCTCTCACTCAGTATCTATTTTTTTCGCTCTCTCACTCCTCTGCATTATGAGACTCTCAGCTGCAGTTGCCATGGTGACCATCCTCATTTCCCAGGAATGCAATCCCCCCCCCTCTCTCTCTCTCCATCCATTCTGCTGCACCGTCCTCCATCAGCATCATCCTTTGCTTTCCCTCATCCATACATCGATGCCTTTTTCTACCCAGCCCTGTTTTGACCCCACCTCACCTCTCCTCCCTTCATCCCTCCTCTTATCCTCCCTCTTCTATTTCCCTCTCATTATACAAAAAAATACTCAATTCCACAATTCAGTCAATTAAATTGAGCTCATGGCATTGATATAGATGTCAGATGGACAGTCAACGCATCTCACTAGCTCAGTATGCACACCGCCTTCTTAACCCTCTCTCCCGCCCTCCCTTTCTCTCCCACTCCCTCCCTCTCTCTTTAGCAGTTGCTAAATAATGGAAGTGATGAAATATTAAATTGTTGTTCAGCCCTCCTGTAGACTGCCCCAATTGAGCCCTAACGCACGCGCACACACACACACACACACACACACACACACACACATATGTATATATATGTATCTGTGTGTAGTCTGTGCCATGCTCCAGTGGAGCTTCCGTTGCCACCCTCACAGGGCATCCTGCAACCACACCCACGCACACACACATATATATACACATACACACGCACACACAGAATAAGAAGGTGGCAGATATGGGGCATGTACAGTACGTGCTGTTATATGAGTGGATCGTTAAAACACACTTAGTCGATAGCAGCCAGAGAGAGCAGTTAAAAAAAAATCAATCCTACCGTCCCCACCTCAACCCCGAGAGACATGGAGATGGAGGAGGAACAGGCACGGGTTTCCATGTTATAATAAGCATACATAAGTGTGTTAGAAACATTATGTATAAAACCTTTGTTGCAAGGCAGTATATCTATGAGGGAAGTGTCTGTCTCCGCCTTCTGTGGAGAAGATTATTGTAGCGACAGGCCTCCAAAATAGGAACAAATTGCAGCATCAAATGTTGGAAATGCAATGAGCTTCAGGTGCATGTGTTCACGATATGTGGGCTCTGATCTCTGTTCTGAAATCTCTCTGGGTGTGTTTTTTTCACTGTTCATCTAATAGCTGTTTTGAAGGTTGTTCTGACTCTGCGCTGCCAGTTTACTCATTGTTTGCTTATTATCAATTCTGTAGCCAGCTAAGAGGTAGGGGTCTTTATCCAGCGTATAGCTATAGCTGTACCAAAATGCTAACGGTGTTGTTTAAACATGGCACATTAAAGTCCAGTATATCTTTTTTTCCAATAGCTTCATACTATTAGCAATGGCCTCCTACATGAACACAACATTTTCTGCAAACGTTAGAACAGTTCTGGTTATTTAACACAAAAATCTGTGTTTTTGTCAAAGCTCATCATAGGAGAATGAAAAAGATGAGGTACATCCATCAGGATTTAGTTACATTAGAATGTAAATCTGATTACAGTAGTGGGGTTGTTTGTACACAGTGACAGTCAAATCTGATCAAACCAACCCTACTCAGCCCTGATGAAGATGATTAAATTTGAAAAAACTGTTTAAGCTAGTATAGTCAATGGTAAGATCTATAAGCTGAAAATGTTTTTTCATGGTAGTTTAACCAACATTTATGTCGGTGTTGCCATTCAAAACTTTTACTTTGATATTGATACTAGCTGGGATTATGAAGGAAGTCTATTTGTATTCATTTTACAATTAAACTTTTATTCCTGCTACCATCAAATGAGCATGTTATCACCTTTAGCCCAAAGTCTAGTTAATAGTTACAGGAAGTGTGTCATTAAACTGGTTTCATTTCCTCCCTCCGATATAAAGATCAGTTAAAACAATTTTTAGTCACTATATAGAGTTGTGTTGCTATGGAGATATTCTTGTCTGGTGTGTCACACCTGCACATAAGCACAAACACACACACGCAATCAAACATTAACTGTGAATATGAAGTGAGGCATTTTAACAGCAATTCTCATGACATAGACCCTCCTGTCACACCCACTGTAAGACAGTGAGAAATGGGTCACGAATGGAAAATGAGTTTGTCTGTGCACTATGGTTGTTAAAACGAGACCAATAGATATCATGAAAACACTCCCTGAAAACACCCCCACACACACAGGGATCTCCATCTGTCTTGTCAAAAGCCATTCTTAAAAAAGGTAATTTCTCTTTCTTTCTCACTAACCAACTCTTCCTATCTGTGCTGTCCTGGGACTTCTTATTACAGATCTCTCTGCTGGACCTAGAAAACTGGATTGGAATACTTGTTGACTCCCCTTTATATAATCTCAGATTCTCTGTCAAACCAGTTCTTTTCTTTTTCTATTTCTGCTGTTCTTCCGTGGCCTTTCCTTTGTGAGAGTTAAAGACTGTGGTTGCTTGTTTTCTTGTGTTAAAAATAAGGAGGCAGCATCACTCATGATATGATTAATGGATCTTTGTTTGTGTAGTCTCCATTCTCTGACTGGTATGAAGTTTAGCATTGTGTTCTTAATGGCTCTGTGATTTATTAGTCAAAGAGAGAAAAAAATCTGTTATTGCTAAATTGTTAATCCACACCACAGTAGATGAGCCAACATTTCCCAAGTTTAAGTAGCCTTAACATGGGTTGGAAAATATGTATTATTCCTTTCCATTTTATAGTTTAAATAATATTTTTCCTTTCCCTTTTTAACCATGCATTGCTTATTTATTCCATTTTATCCTTGCATTCCATTTTGACTTTTCCCCGCTGATTCTGCTTTGCTACAACAATTTGATTTCCCCACAGGGATCAATAAATCCAGAGATTCTCTCTATATCTGTGTCTGTTTTCCAAGTAAATCCCCCCCCCATTAACAGTCCCCCTTTGTGCACTGAGCTATCTCTCCTCTCACTTTGTCTCTTGTTGAGTATCAGTCTCTCGCCCAATCTGCTTCTCTGTCACTCACTGCCTCCTTCCTCTCGCACTTCATCTATACTTAGATGCGACAGTGAGCTTTCACCCCTGCACTTTCCAAACATACCTCGTCCTCAGTGTCTACTTTTGAAGCAGACACAGACACTCACACACACACACACACACACACACACACACACCATAATGACACACATCAACATAGAGTAAATGAAACCCAGATGAATCATGAAAAGAGTAACTTGATGGGACCTTGGAAAAAACGGGAGAAACAAATCCAATCAAACCCAGCACATCTCTGAACTTCACACACTGTCGAATATATTCTTATATTAGTTTTTTTTGCACAAGGGAGACCATAAGAGCTGTTACATGAAGCGGATATAAACAACTGAAGAAGAGTTACAATATTCAGGATAACAAGTAGTTCCTATGTTTGGGTGTTGGCTCTCTGGCAGCTTAGCCTGCTAATTATACACATTATAGATGTGTGTATTGCTGCTTGTGTGTGTATATTTGTGCCCTGCTGTCATCAGTGCCAACCATCGCTGGTGTGGATTCTTGGAGCCAGTTGGTTCTTGCATTATTACTAGCTCTTGAAAAAGTACATTTGCATTCTTAAGGAAAGTATATTTAACGTAAAAACAGGGATGGGAGCAGCTGATCTATGTGCAGTAATGTTGATGTTTTTTTCATTCTTACTGGAGTTAACAAGGTCCGTCAGACTGGCCACCAGTTAGTTATAGGCACCATGGTCAATTTACCAGTCAATTCTCATTGATGGCACTCATAGTGACTGGAAGTAGCTGAGATGGTTTAAGGTTAAGAATGCCCTAAAGGCACTTTCCGTTAGAGTTGTTCTAAGCATGATCTTGGGAAGAGACCAATAAAAATCCATGGCATGCTGGAAAAGGCCTTGTGGAGCTTGGGGATCATTGCAGTAGTATAAATAAGCTGCTAAGGGAATATTAAGTGCTGCGCTGCATCTGCTGTTGGAATTATGGAAGACATGGAACGGAAACATGTATAAATATTCTAAAATAGGTTTTATTAATTTTAAGAAAAATGACAAGAGGTCATTGTCAATAAATTATGTCTATCATTGAGTTTTTTAGCGGGCAAAGGTATCAATTTGATTACTTGTTACTACCATTTCAATCAATCAATCAATCAATCAATCAATCAATCATTTGTTGCATGGCTTACCAATATTACTCAATTTCCAGCCACACATACAACATTAAATCACACAATACTAGTGCTGAAACAATCAACAGAGAATGAATAGGCAATGAATAGGCAACTAATCATTTCAGCCATTTTGCTGGAAAACATACCAACTATTCTCTGATTCAAGTTTATTAAATGTGAGGACTTGTTTCTTTCTGTGTCTTATATGATAGTCAACTGAATATAGTTGGGTTCTAGGGTAATGGTTGGATAAAATAGGGAATACGAAGATGTGATGACATTTATAGACCAAACAATTAAAACAATTAAATAAATTGTTGCAGTCCAAGACCTAAAAAAAATAAATAAAGGTTTTGAAGCAAAATTCAGAGCTGTGGCAATCTAGCCCCTTTCATACAGTAAATAGTTGATCTAAACCCCCAGGTCATGAACACCAGGGAGTCATGAGATCATCTGTGATGGTGGATTTTTTTTTTTATTCCTGACAAATGTCTAAGTTTGTAAAGGCTCAATTCATGTTTTCATTCTAGCCTTTTTCAGCTGTTGCTTCTTAGTTGAATTCAAACGCAGTATACATGTTTTTCTTACATACATTCAAAGTAGAAGTATCAAATGTGGAGCCATGCAGTGACTGTAGCATTATGCAGTTGAATACAGAGCCTGTGTTTGCTGAGAGAGTGTGAGAAAGAAAGGAGAGGGGGATGGGATGGAGAGATGCAAAGGAGTGATGCAGAAGAGGAGAGGGTAAGGGTATGAAAATAAGAGGGGAGAGAGAATTTGTTGGGGCCCCCATTCCAACCAATAGCATGTGAATAGACAATGCCAGAACACTGCATCCAATCACATGAAAGATAGGTGGTCGGGTGACTGCATGTCTGCGTGTTCCATGGAAGTGGCCGGCTAGCCTGGTTGCTACGGTAACTGGTCGGTATCCTAGAGACTGGCAAAAGGGCTTACAGAAAACTGAAGGGTAAGACACCCAGAGAAAAAAGAGACCGTTTGGAAAAAGGCAAAACCTCATCCGATATCCACACCATAGGGTTTAGAAGAGCACACACACGTACACGCTTCTATATGACATGTAACACTGTGTGTGTCTTTGTGTGTGTGTTTGTGTATTTGGGGTGCTGTGGCCATTAGAGATAAGAGTTGTTGAATTAGATTATCTTATTTCCACAGCTACAAACACACACATGTCAACACACACAGCAGAAACAGCAAATACTGCTACTGGAGTCAGGCCTGATGCCTCATTGAACTATAAATAATATTTCAGTCACTCAAACAGAAGCATTCTAGATGAGCCCAGCCCAGATATGCCTGTGTATGTCTGTGAAACATCTGAATGAAGGTGTGTTGAGTCGTCGTTTTGTATGTGCCTATTTTACATGAGAAAAGAGCAGCTTTTATGTGTGTTTCCTGTTCAATAGCAGAGCATCAATATTTGTCCTTTTTCATTTCGATAAGTGGCTTTCAGTGAATTTTCAGACCATATCTCCATGGAGAATTTGTACGCTGAACATGTATTACCATTGTTCGCTTTGGATGATTTCAGAAGTGTGACGTTGTATTATTAATGTGATTATTACAAAGAAGTGAGGCCATATACCATATATGTGTGCAGACAGGTGATGATGCATAGGGAATAGGGTAAAATGACCCTGAGGAAGCCTTTCCCAGGGGCAATAATTTAAATTTATATCACATACAGTCACTTCTTGTTAACAATCATACAAAGTCACTCTTGACCACTGAATACTGGCTTTGATCTTATCCCCCCCCCTTACCAGATAATTTTTTTTTGCTTGAGTCTGTTTGATGTTGTCCTTTGAGGGCGGGTCACACCAGAAAGTGGCACAGTGAAATCCATCCACATGTCCTCGAGGAAAAGGCAGTGCTAAAAACATGGTGACACAGGGCCTACTAGCAGTGGACAGTTGGTGTACTAGTGCAGATGGCTTGCTAACGGCTAATGTGCTAGCAGGCTAGGAACATGCTAGCTCTAGTAGTCAGTAATAATAGCTCTCCGAACTGCTTTCTGTTTCTCTCTGTACTGTGCAATGTCATCCTCCCTTGCATTCTGTTCACAGGATTGTACATTATTTAATTTAATTAAAAGTTACTGAAAAAGGAAAACTCTAGCTAGCTAGGGGCGGCTGTGGCGTAGTGGAGAGCAAGGTAGTTCTCCAATCAGAAGGTCGGTGGTTCGATACCCGGCTTCAGCAGTCGATGTGTCCTTGGGCAAGACACTTAACCCCAAGTTGCTCCCGAAGGCTTGCCATCGGTGTGGACTGGATGTTGTATGAATGTTAGTTAGAGTCTGATGCATGGTAGCCCTGTCATCAGTGTGTGAATGGGTGAATGATATGTAATATACTACTGATTGTAAGTCGCTTTGGATAAAAGCGTCTGCTAAATGACTGTAATGTAATGTAATGTAGTTAGCTAGCTTACTTACTGCGAGTTGTGTTAACAGTTTTCTTTTTTTTAATGCTCAATAATCAATTTCTTGTAATAATGAGGAAAGATTTTCAGTAGCAGATTGTAAAAAGCAGGAACACCCAAACTTTCTTGTTTTAGAAAATTTTAAGACTTTGAAAATGATTAAGATTATGAAAATGCATGTGTGTTTTTCTCGACCTTGAATGCCTGTGTGTAGCCAGTGAGGTTGGGGGTTGTAGACCACAGTGTGTTTGTTTGTTTGAGTGTGTGTGTGCATGTGTTACAGCCTATGTGGGTTCATAAGTCATAAAAACGCAAGCACACATCTGGCTCTAACACTCATCCTACTGTGATAAAACTGTGCAGTGTTATGCATGTGTGTTCGTGCATGTGTGTGTCATCACCCCGTGGGCAGAATTTTTTGCGGTACAAGACTAGAAAGCAGCAGAGATGTGCTGGCTGGCTGACTTAACACACAAACAAGAACATTTTCCTTCCTTGTTTTTCACCCATTTTCCTCTCTTTCTCTCACCACTCAGCCCATTACTCTGGTCTATTCAAGCTGCCCTCCCTTTTTCTCTGTTAGTGGGCTGAAGGAAAGTGAAGAGAAGCAGCTTTGGACAGAGAACAGCTCAACCTCACAGAGAGTGAGGACTGTGCTGAGGCATATTACTGTACGCATGACAGAACTCATACAGAACTCGCTATAGCAGGGAACCCACAAAGTCTCTCTCTCTCTCTCTCTCTCTCTCTCTCTCTCTCTCTCTCCCTCCTCTCCCTCCCTCCTCTCTCTCTACATGTGCCGAGAAAAACAATCGGAGCACAAATCTGAAATGATAACCATGGTAATCCATAAATGATTTATCTGTGGTGAAGTAGAAGACAACAGAGTTGATATGACATTTAATGTAAGGGCCTGGTCTGTGTCAACTGCAACTTTATAATGATGATCAAAAGCATTGAGCTGAAACTACAACACACGTTATGTCTACAACAGTATACATTTTTTTTACATTTTTACTGCCGCCTGCAGCCATTACTTTTACTCGAGCAGAAAGACAAAGAACATCAGGAATTGTCAGTTTAAGAAACCACAGCAATGCTGACAAAGCCGTTTTACTTTTGAATATGTACTACAGAAAAAAAATGTTTTATGCAATTATGCAAAATATAAAAACAATAACATAAAAAAAACTTCCAAAGTGAGCTCAGCCAGCTGCAGCTGCAGCCAAACTAAAAGTTGGGGATAGTTGAACAGCATCCAATCAGTAAAAAGAGATGGAGGGAGGACCCCAATGAGAATGGCTGAGAGTGGGAGAGAAGGAAGAGACTACAGCCATTAAAAGTCCAGACACATTGGGGCCCATGTTGTGTCATTGCCCGACACACACAAAGCAGGAGAGTGAGGGAGGCCTTTGAGGAAGACTTAGGACAATTCCAAGAGCCTCAACGTCAGAGTTGGGTGGACATCTTAAAGCCCTCGTAGTCATGATTGAATGCTGGAGACTGCAGACGCTGAAAATACTGCTGTGATGTGCTCATACGATGAAAGGATGCTCCAACATCTGGGATGAAAATCCAACATAATCAATACAGCTTAAAGATTTTTTTCTCTCTTAAGTCACCTCTGTCAGATTGATTGAAAACATAGTATGTCTGTAAGAAATTTGCTGAGTGCAGTTTAAATCCTGTCTGCACACATATATGGTATATGGCCAATGAAGCTATGAACTCCATGTCTATTTAGGCACAACACAGAACAATAGTCAAACTGAGGAAATGTAAAATTTGAGGGGAATATTTAACTGTGATTCGTACCAAATTGCAAATATTTTCTATAAATTAAAATCCAATTCATGTATATGTGGCCTATTATATCAAACAAGAATTGGTTGTACTAAACGCAATCTTGAAATTGGCTTTCTGTTCTGCCTATCCATGGCATTCAAAACTTCAGTTACATTTATTGAAACATAGTGACATAGTTGGCAGATAAGTTATGGTTATAATGACAAACTGCTGGACACAGTTTTGATATGTGACTGACAACCCCTCATGATAAGGCAATGACAGTCACCTGACAGGGCAGACTGCTTCACGGAATTGAATCCTGGAGGTTTCAATTTAGTGCATTTAGGGCAGTAAGCTGAAAACAAATATAGCAAGCTGCCTGACAATGAAGCCAGGTGGCCATCTAGATCGTCTCCCACTCTGTGGTTCTCTAATGAACAGCAGAAAGAAGCTTTTTTTTTTTTTTCAAATATCAAAAATTATACAGATGGTGTTTCTTCTTTCACCAAAAAGAATAAATGCACAATGCAAGACCACACTTTCATCTTGTCTGGCTTCTCAAACACCCTTTCATCCCAAAGGAGTCTGAACACTGTGTTCCATCACTATTTACTGCATATCGAATTGTGTTCGTAAGTAAACATTTACTTACATTGTAGTGACATTTTCAATCACGGTAGGATACATGGATGGATGGATGGATGGATGGATGGATGGATGGATGGATGGATGGATAAATATGGGTATGAAGCGAAGATGGTGAGGGATTGAGAGAAGGTTAGAGGGAAGAAAGGAAGGATGGAGGGAGGAGGAGAGAGAAGGACAAGTGGACAGGACGTACGGATAGATGGACTCTTTCTTTTCCATCTCACATGTGCACAGGGGAATAGGTCTTGTGCCCCCCCCCCCCACACACACAGACAGACAGACAGACAGACAGACAGACAGACAGACAGAGAGACAGACACACCGCACACACACCGCACACACACACAGGGGACACCCCATTTAAGGCTAAATTATTAATGGAAAGACAGATGCAGCTTTTTATCAAGTTAATTATTGAAGAAAGATGAATTAGAGGGAGGGAGGAGAAAGAGTGAAGGGATGACGGGAAAAAAAGAGAAGAGACAAAGGAGTATTTCTTTTTTTTTCTTTAAATAGTTCACCAAAAACCATCTCAAACAGAAGGCTGACCTCTTCACATCTATATTTCTGTTCTGTCCCTTGACCTTCATCTCCTTTTCTTCATTTTTTGCTCCCACATCAACAGTGGTCATCTTGATTTTCCCTTCAGCATCTCTTTCTCCCTCCCTCTCAGGTGCCCCTGTTACCATGGCAACAGCAGACATCAGAATTAATCACCTAGAGCGCTCACTTCTCTTGCAGCTACGCTATGCACATGCAAGCACACACACGCACATGTATCCACACGGTGTGTCAGGTTGACATGACACTGTCCTCATTGCGGACTCCAGCTGACTCCACATAACTGCAACACTTGTTCAGTATCTTCCCGGACAGACACAATGTTGAAGAGTTGAGGCTTTGATTCAAAGAACACAATGACAAAAACAACAAAGATCCCAAGATTGAAGATACAAAAAAAATCATAAAATTTCATAATACTGACATTCAAATGTATGCATGTAAAGAGGAATTAAAGTTTTCGGATTATTATTTAAACCATTTCATCAAAAAATAAAATTAATCAAGACTCAATCAAGTTAATAAAGTAACCCTTTAATTGCATAACTTTCATGTTGTGCATCATGCTGCTGTCTACCAAATCTTAGCGGGAATTTCAGCGGATGGACATTCTCACGTATTAACGGAGAGCAATGCTCAAACACTGCATTTGCATCATCTGCAAGGAAGAGTGCAACGAGCAGTGTAAAGTTGCAAATCAAGGATTATGTGTGTGTGTGTGTGTGTGTGTGTGTGTGTGTGTGTGTGTGTGTGTGTGTGTGTGTGTGTGTGTGTAGATATGGAATAATCACTGAGCAAAGCTGGGGAATCGTGTCTCTAATGGAAAGCTGATGCTCCGTGTGTCTAAATGTGAGAGCTGTGTGCGCTGAGAGTTGGATAACGCTGCTCTTGAGGTGCACAAAAATACAGCTCTATTGACCAAAGACAGGAAGAGAGAAGGGCAAAGGGAGAGAGAGAGAGAGAGAGAGAGAGACTCATGCTGATGGTATCTGCTAACCTTCAATTAGCAGCAGTAGTCAGCAGGGCATTGATTAGCCTCTAAATGCCAGAGTGGTGTGCAAACACCCACATCCAAAGACACACACACTCATGCACAAGTAAGAAATGAATGTCACAAGTCTTTCGTGGAGATGAGACGTTCATGGACACTAATGGTGAAATGAGGATCAACAATAATAAATCTAACAGTGTTGCAGATTTAGTCATAACACAAGTCATCACAGCTGCATCAATCTTATACCACGATCACAGTGACAGCAGCTTTACACTGCAGGAAAGACAACAAAAGTAGCACATTTATCTTCACCATGTTTCCTTTGTGTCAGAGAGGTGTTGACTTGCCTCCACATCTAAACTGAAACTAAATTCACAAAAGGTTAATATTGATTGCAGGGCTTTTCAATTGGTTTGTATTTGACTGTATAGGTTTTTATTGTGTCTTCAAACAACACTGTGCCAGTCCACTATTTTAGCCATTTCTGAAAACTTTTCCTGACCAGGGCTTCCTGAATTAATTACATTAACAAACTGCCTTTTCTTTCCAAGGACCATGCTGAACAATTGCTTTCAAATCTGCTTTTTAGCAATTTCAGTCAGGCTTCATGGAACACCAATGCAGCAAGACTGCTCTCCTTAATAATCTTCTTACTGCAATCCCTGGAACATGATCTATTTTAGCTCTCTTTGACCTTTGCGCCGCCTTTGACACCACTGATCATTGGATGTTAAATATTGACCTGTGCATGGGAATCTATACTTTATCTTTAAATTGGTTTTACTCCTTAATTACAGCATTGAAGAATATCATGTACGTAGGTAACCTACGGGAAACTTCTGGCTCTGTTCTTAGACTCCTCATGTTTCATTTATATACAGCCCCTGGTTCATATTATGCAGAAATATCACATTATGGCCCCTTTAATGAGCATGATACTCAGTTGTGACTTTTAAATAATCAAAAATGGTCCAGATAACATAGAAATAGAGCTTCAGGTCAGTGTGCGTTTTGACAGCTTTTTTATTGGATTAAATCCAAAGTGGCAGAAACAAGAAAGTTACTCGCACCCTTGCCTCTTTCTCCACGCCACTGGGAGGAATATGAATATGGCTGGTATTTTTTTCATCAGTTTACTTTCAGTTCCCCCTTTTCTCGACTTGTTGTTTTGCCATCTATCTTTTCTTCATCTCCCCTCAGACTGCTTTTGTCTCTAGTGCTCCATCTGAATGGCTTTTACTGCGTAAGTGCAAAAAGAATTAACAGCATGCTGACCGTGTGAGGTAAACTGTGTGTGAATGTGGCCAGCAGGATGTGTAAGCCTGTAGGAGCAATGCATCAACATTGCATGTCGTAAAGGGATATGTGCCCATCCTTGCGTATGTGGACTGTGTCATCTCTGACTGGTGTGCGTGTGTAGCTATAGATCAGGGTAGACAGTGCCTGGCTGGAAAACAACTGAGTCAGAGTTTCACTACCTGGTCAGAGACAGAACACGGAGGCCAAGCACTCGCACAGTATGCTCCCTGACACTGACACACACGCACACGTTCCTTGAAAATTCTTATAGATTCACAGCTTGGCGTAAACAGAAAGGATTTCATCACTTCTATCAACACTTTGATTTGACAACACAATAACTTTTTGATTATGGAAACACCCCTCTGATTTGTATCGACCCAGTCAGCTTTAAAAGAGTACTACAAGTACAGGCTAAACCATCGACCCATCAGATGGATTAGTAAAAGAACAGGAAGAAAGATATACATCATAACTGAATTAATGTGATGAGAAGATGAGAGGATTTCATCCACAGATGATGTTTTTGTACAGCTAAATCACTTTCATTCACGTCAAGAGTAGCTGCTGTAATGACTTGATATTCCTTCCTGATACAAGTAATTTATATCATCTGAGTTGAGTCTGCGTGTGTGTTTAATTTTACATTTTGGATAAGCTTTGATCCAGAAATTAAAGTGCATATGCTGCAAAAAAGGGATTTTATAATGTTTGAATTATAAAGCTTCTCTACCTACTAATTTGCAGTGCAGGTGCACTCATTATTTGTTCTCTGCTTTGCTTACATTTCAAACTGGGTTTTTTTGCTACTTTTTCCTGCCTTTTTTCCCCACTCTGCAGACTATCAGCAGTGATTCCTGTAAACAAATCAATTATTGGGAGTATAATTTATAAGGTCCCGACCCTGGAAATGGGACCGTCTTCAGACTCTTACTATGGTACTGTGACCCAAGCATCACACAGACTGACAGCCTGTTTCTAATTCAAAGTTGTCTGGGAACAAACAACAGTGCTCCAAATTGTATTGAAGATGCATAATGCCAAGTTCTTCAATATCCATTTGAGAATAGTACAGATGCAAGTCACCATGCTGACCTCACAACATACAGAGTCACACGTAAAAAAATGGGTGAGAAATTCAATAGCAGCAACCTTTTACCCCTTCAATCCCTATAAACACACACACACACACACACACACACACACACACACACACACACACACACACACACACACACACACACACACACACACACACACACACACACACACACACACACACACACACACACACACACACACACACACACACACACACACAGCTGCAGCCATGGCTGGTTTCTAAATAGGAAGCAGTCATCAAATATAGATTCAAATGTCCTTCATAATTTACATCTACAAGGCACAGCAGGCTCACACACACATTTCCATTACTCTTGCTTTGGGTATGCACTGTGTGAATATGTGTATACCGCATGTGTATACCGCATGTGAACACAACAGAAGAACAAGGTGGAAACCTTCTACTGTAAATGCCTGGACCGTCTGTGTTGAGTCTAAATTGTTAAAGAGATAGTCAGCTGTGTCTACAATGTGAATTCCTGGATATTAAATGTTCATCTGCAATTTCCTCTAGTGATCCCAGTAATATTTTTTTCTTAAAGTCTACTAAAGACGTATATCATAAAACATTGTTTTGCTACCTTTGAGACATCTCAAATTCTTGATCTTACAGAAACCATATCAAGCTCACAGTCCTCGTGGTCGGAAAGCACAGAGGGGGACATTTGCAACATTTCCACTACATGGTACGGCACGACTCTGTTCTACCTGACTCGCTCTTTTTTCCCCTTAGTTAGCAAAAGTTTTGGATAACTGGGCTAATGATTGGTGAGAGCAATAAGACTGTCTTAATAGGTGCAGATGATTCAGTGGCATATTATCATGATCGGTTGGCTGATGGTCACAGCAGCAGAGTCAACCACCTCCACAGTGCAAAGAGGGGGAAAAGAGAAAAAGGAAGCTGATTCAATGAATTTTTGTCTTCAAAACATGTCACAGCAACTATTTGACAGATTGTCATGACATGTGGTTCATGCATTCATATCCCTCTTAGGATGAAGTGTATACTTTGGTGATCCCCTAACTCCACAGCATCTGTTGAATGGTTTAATCTGACCCAATAACTGACATTCCCATCATCCTTTGCTGTACCTTGTCTTTGAAGCCCATTAGCAACTGTTAGAACGCTAACATGCTAAACTAAGATGGTGACCTGGTAAATATCACCTGCTAAATTTGAGCATATTAGCATTGTGAGCTAGTTAGCATTGTGAGCTAGTTAGCATTGTGAGCTAGTTAGCATGCTTACATTAGCAGGTAGCTCAAATCATGGCCTCATTACAGCAACACAGAGCTGCCAGCAAGTCTGTAGACTCTCATCTTGTTCAACATGTCTTTTCATGATGGCTCTGTGAGAGATTTATCCGTTTTGAGCTATTGAAGCATTATTCTATCACTCTGATTATGGCCCTGAAAACACTTATTCTAGCTAGTTTTGCCTGATGTGTTGCTACTTCTTCTTAAACCAGAATACATAACTAGGTACTGTACATTTTGTTAGTTTATATCGCATTATATCTTTACTTTTAGCATTTACGTTGATATCCAGGTCATTGTTTTTCAGCTAGTATTGGACCAAACTGATAATGATCATCTCTTCAGCCCATCCTAAAATATTAATCATACACCCTGGTTCTATTTTAAACCAGGCTTAATTACCGAGCCAGGCAGACTAAGGCTTCCCCTGGCCTAGTTCAATATATGGTTCATACTATACTATTCTCCCAGAGCTCAAAGCAGTGCTGCCATAGTTTTAATTACATTAGTGTCTATTTTGAGACAGGTATAATTAACAGGCTAACTACGTTTTTAACAGTACAGTGTTATTTAAGCGATACTGGTAGAGCATACTGTACAGTACATGGTAAAGTCAGGATGGCAGGACACTTTTGACTAAGGAAGCTTACCCGCCATGTCAAAACTTACATCCGTGTTAAAATTAATTTAAGAAATACAATTTTTTTCTCTCTCATATTATATTGGTTACTTCATGACTTATCAGTTTGTGTATCACTTCTAACCGATTACATCCTCTTACATCGTTTAAGAAAACATTGTTTTGAGTAATATTTCTTCACATAGGTAACAAATGTTTGGGCCACTCTCAATAAGATAAGATAAGATAAGATAATCCTTTATTAGTCCCGCAGCGGGGAAATTTACAATAAACAATAAACCTTATTCTTACAAGCTTTTAAAACCATACTTTGGAAATTAATGACCAACCAGTTGGGAAACAAGAGATTTACACATCTAAGGTATTGCATGACAGAGATGATATATGAATCTTATAGGCAGATGTCTATTTTTAGCCTGGCCTAATTAGCTGCACCAGCAGTTGGCTGCCAGTTTGAACTCAGAACAGAGAAGAATCCAAGCACAACAATGTAAAAGAATGTCAGTATGCAGTACAAAAGTTTTAATTGCATGACATTTCTATACACATCTACTGCTGTACTTCCCCAAAGGTTGACTTTGTAACAAACTGTCGATAGCAGGTTTGTTTTTCTTGTTCCATGTGTTGGTCCAACTGTCCCAATCCATATCAAGCTAAAAAGTTAAAATTCCTTTATTTTTTTGGTGTTCCAGAAATACTTTTTTAGCACAAATATTAACCCCACATAAATAGGCGATAGACTGATAGACTGCTCATTTCCAGTAGTATGCCTTTGTGTTTTTTTTTTTTTTTTTTTGGTGTGTCACATTCGACGGCACAAACGCACCAGAAAACAGGGTTAGTAAACAGTGAAAATGGTACAGTGGTAACTTGTTTCTTTTATGTTACTTATCCAATCTCTCTTTCAAACTCTCAAACCAGAGTGTGTGATGTTGGAACAGTGAAGAGACTAAAAAAGACGGCTTTGATTAGTTTTTTTGTTGCTGCAGAGTTTGAATAAAGTGTGTTTTACGACAATCAGAAAGGTATAAAATGACTGTTGTCTAACTGGAGTCTGGTGACTTTGAGGAGAGCATATTAATTGTACGTTTTGTACGTTAAGTAATTATTGTGTTATAAGTGTTTGTTTTTTAATCCAGTTGAAGAGGGCTTAATAGGCTGCAACCACAGTTATGTAATGTAAAATAGGATTTATATAACCAATGAAGAAAAAAAAAAACTTTTTACACCAAAACAATACCACATGGTAACGTCTGTTGTCAGAAAACCCAGGGAGCTGAATATCTGACATATCCAGGGTATTACAATTATTATAAATCCACTGTATGCAATTCTGCACATTATTTTGCATCATTGCCCTCAGTTGGGTAATACAACCAGAGCTAGTAAACGGATGGATACCTTGGTATGATAAAGCTCTTTCACCTCACACAGTATATCATCCCATTGCTCCTCTGAGTGTGCGTCTGTGTTTGCAAACAGCACATATTGTAAACAGAGCAGTACTGTAGCATACTGTAGCATACTGTATCTGTGGTCTCATCTGAGAGAGCAATTGATGACATTTTATAGTTTTGCAGAGGCATGAAAATGTGATGACATTATCGCAGGGTGCTTCAGCAGTGATTCCTGTAAACAAATCAATTATTGGGAGTATAATTTATAAGGTCCCGACCCTGGAAACGGGACCGTCTTCAGACTCTTACTATGGTACTGTGACCCAAGCATCACACAGACTGACAGCCTGTTTGTAATTCAAAGTTGTCTGGGAACAAACAACAGTGCTCCAAATTGTATTGAAGATGCATAATGCCAAGTTCTTCAATATCCATTTGAGAATAGTACAGATGCAAGTCACCATGCTGACCTCACAACATACAGAGTCACACATAAAAAAATGGGTGAGAAATTCAATAGCAGCAACCTTTTACCCCTTCAATTCCTATAAACAGACACACACAAAATGGCCCACAGGAACACACACACACACACACACACACACACACACACACACACACACACACACACACACACACACACACACACACACACACACACACACACACACACACACACACACACACACACACACACACACACACACACACGCACACGCACACACACACACACACAGGTGTGCCTATGTGCTAAACCCCTAAGGACCATATCCAGGGCTCTCTTCCTCTTTCTGTGCTCCTTTTTCTCTCCAAAATCTCTCTATTCATAATGTTTCAAGATAATATTTCATTCCCCCCCCTCCTTGGGGGAGTACAGTCCATGTTCTGCCTCTCTCAGCACCTGAGAACCGAGTCCCTGAGGTAACTTACACACAGCCCGTTAGGGATCTGGACCACTGGGCACATATACATAAATGGCAGTTGCCTTCATGAGTGACTGATCACAAGCCTATCTAAGTGTCATACTGACACAAAACCTTTTATTTTGATCTAGTCTACTCTGTTCTTTTGTTAAAGAGATCTTAGAGAGGAACAGCAGCACAAAGAGATACATTTCTACACTTGTTTATCCAACACTCCTATTTTCTCTCTTCCAATGTGTGGCTTTTAAAGTTATTTCCTTCTATGCTGTTTACCTTTTTGTAAAAACAAGTCATATTCTCAGCTGTTCTTGCTGTCTTAATTTCCCCTAAATTCATATTTGAGCTTTCAGAAACTCACTGAATAAGTGTATATTTGTGTGTTAGATTTTTGGTAGTGTGAGGCTTTTCTCTGAATGCCCTGCTGAGTAATCCAGCACTGATGATTGGCGGCCCTTGTAACTGGGGGTGACAGGGGCAAGGCATCAAAGTCCTGTTCGTAGCGCCGTGGTGTTTTGGCAATGGCGAGACAGGTCCATGTGCCTGTCAAGTGATGCTGGCAGCCCCGGTCTGGCAAACACAGTGAGAAGGTAAGCGAGAGAGAGGCTGAAAGGTGTGTGTGTGTGTGTGTGTGTGTGTGTGTGTGTGTGTGTGTGTGTGTCACTGGCTTTAGAGAGCTACAGGGTGATTCGTGGAGCTCTGGTAGAGAACTTCTGTGTGTATGTTGCCTCCCCTCAAGGCCCTACACTGAGCCTTTCTGATGATATGCACTCTGACATGTTTTGCAGGCTTTACTCGAAAAGGCCCTGTTTGTTCACAGACGCACACACAGAGAAGACAAGAGGGCAATGGAATAAGGCTGTAGCTAAGTGGAGTCAAAAACACACTGAGTGGGTCGCAGTCATACAGTAAGTACATGAAGATGAACACAGCCCCCATGTGTGTCATGGAACTATCTAACCCTCAGGAGGCTGATAATAGCAGCAATTCTGTCTTGAACACAATGTCTTTCTAAGACAAGATGATCAGTTTCATACTCTCTCACATGTAGCCTCTTATAAACATGCAATGTGTAGAGCTGATTAGTGGATTATTTGAATAGCCAATTGACAGAGAGGTTTTTCAGTCATATTCAGGCAATAAATAGACACATTTTCCAGGCTCTCAAAATAAAGTTTGATACTTTTTTGGTCAAATATGACAATAAACTTAATATCTTTGAGTATCAGCCATGCTGGCAGCACTGTGAGGCTGTACCTTGGCATGTTGGGGCTATGAGCTAAATGCTAACGTCAACATGATAACATGCTCACAGTGACAATGCTAACATGGTGATGCTAAGAAAATATGTTGTTTAACATGTTAACCATCTTAGTTTAATATGTAAGCATGCTCACATTTCACCTGTCAGCTTAGAATATAACAAATTTATTGACAGCCTAATTGTGACATTTCACAAAAAAATTAGAAAACAAACAAAGCCAACCTCATTGTGGAGATGGAGAAGAAGTTGGGGATCACAAATGCATGAATATCTCAATATCTGCCACATTTCATGCAAATCTATCCAGGAGTTGTTAAGATATTTCTGGAGAAAAAATAAAGAAAAAAAATACCCGAATAGTGTGTCCAAAATAAAGTAATGTAATTCCAGTGATCCACAGGTCACCCAACCAAACACTCTGATGACACACACACTCCTGGGGAAATGTACAATGCTTGTTTCCTCCTCACCGAGTATCACCAGGATGTTACTGAGACAGGCATCCATCCATTTTCTAAACCGCTTAGCCTGTTCAAGTTCGCAGGGAGCTGGAGCACATCCCAGTAGGCATTGGCTGCCAGTCAATCACAGGAGCTGGCCCACACACAGACACATTCATGTTCACATTCACACCTACCGGCAATTTAGAGCGGCCACCAAACCTGCACGTCTCCGGACTGTGGGAAAGCAAGGAGAGCATGCCAACTGAACACAGGAGAGTCCCATGTGACAGTTAAACAAGCTACTGAACCAAGCCATGATGCTTGAGTGCAGCCAAAAGTGGAATGCTGTCAATGTACTGGGCAGCTTTCAGTGTCCATGTGCAACTGAGTATTTGTGGGAGATTTCTTCTTCAATGAATACTGAAAAACTGTGTGTCAACTGTACATCTGCATTATAAATTACAGAAAATACAACGCGATATCTCATAAAAATATTCATCTGGAACCCACATGGAAACAAAGACAAAGAAAGAGAATGCACACTCCCCAAATCTCAGGTATAGGATCAGGGTCCTTTCTGTTGCTAGGATACCGTTAATTTCTCTGCTGTGACAATCTCACGTTCATCAGGCAGACTCTTTCTCGCTGTTCTCTCTATCTCTTGGTAACTATATTTATCTCTTTCTCTGTCTCTGCATACACAACCACAAACAGCTGGCCTAAAGTCCATACAGTGTGCCCATTTGTGTGTTAATTAGCCAGCTGCAGTAACCATCGACAAATGACCTGACATCACTAGGGAATGGGATTAAAGATTGAATGTCTTGATGAACTGATTGAAAAAGCCAATCAGGTGCCTCACACACAGCTTATTTTATTGATCTATTGGATTTGACTGGATGAACAGAATGGAGCGGTGAGTGTAAGACTATAGGAGAACTGAGAGAGAGCTCCTGTGATAGGATTAAACGAGAGAGAGGGTGAAGAGAGGGAAAGAAGAGAAAGGAAAAAATGAGAGAGGAGGCTGAGAAGAAGAAGGATGGACGAGGGGAAAAAGGTGAAACGATGATATGAGGAAGGAAGTGATGAGGAGGGACAGGCAGTGAGGAAAGAAAATGAAAAAAAAGGAGAAGAGAGGACTAAAGGAGGAAGGATGCGAGGAGGGGAGAGACAAAGGGAGTATGCTGAAAATAACAAAAGAGGATGGGAGGGAGGAGAGAGGGAGGTAACACAAATCAAAGGCAGCTCAGCACTGCAGGAAGGTGGCAGACTGACACACACTTCAAACACACACACGCACACACACACGCGCTCTCTTCTCGACAACACACAGAAACAAAAACTTCAAACATCTGTATGTGAGTGTGTGTAGCGGAGGCTCTGTCTATACGATGACCTTCTTAACCTGGTTGGAAGGAATCTATAACTGCACTCACACACAAGCAGATTCAAAGCATCATATTCGGATCAATAACCTTGTGTGTGCGTCACACAAACTCATATTTATACAATGAACCCACATGTTAAGGCCTGATTTAGTGTAGTACAGTCATGCTGAGACAATCTCTTGTCAATGTCAATCCCTTTAACCTTAAAATTTAAGACTCATCCATAAACAGCTGGGGGTGATCCATATCTTGTTTGTTCCTAACAATTATCAAGTGTGTTTATATCAGCTTTTAAAAAGTCAGTTTCGACAAATTTGACGGAAAATTGGCATCTCTTGTCGCATTAATTAGAACTGTGTGTTTATTACTCTACAAAAAAATGGGTCAAACACGTTTTTTAGGTCAGTACACAACAGTGCAGGAAATTAGGAGGAGCGACTGGTTCTGGGATTATTTTTAGCAAAGTGCGTATTATTATTATTATTTTATTGTTTTACTTCTTGCTCTAAACAACATCACTAACCACTTGTAACAAAAACTATTTTAAATTTGGTCCAGAAAAATCTTTTTCCAAACATAAACATAACACTTAAACACTCCGAGGTTGTCAAATTGATCCAAAAATCTATGTACCCCAATAGCACAATCTATAGATTGTGCTATTGGATCATTGTCAGCATTTTCAAGGATTAGGCTGGTATTATTCTATTTTTTTTGTACTCAAATTTTGCAAAATGTAATTGATTGAGATTATTTTTCTAAAAATCGGTAATTCGCCTGATTGTTGCAGCTCTAGAGCAAAACCAGAAAGGAAAAGTCAGTCCTATCCAACTTGATCCAAAGACCATTCAATTCCATTAAATTAATACATTTTTTGAAAACAGATAGAATTTTAGACTTTTTTTCTTTTCAAGGCTAAATTAGGTTCGAGGTTAATTCACAGTCATTGTACAACACAGCTTGAAATTAAATGCAGTTTAAGTCCTTTTTAATGCTTTACAAGAAAAAAATAAAATTAAACATTCACAATAGTACACTCCTTGCATGAGGAGAAATGAAAACAGCAGTAACACAAGTAGGTTTTTGGAAATTATTTCTCAAACTGGAGAAAGAAATGCAATCCGAAGGGCACTATTTTAAGTTGCGTATTAATATACATTTGGTGCTCTAGTGAGTATTTATGGAAGCAGGACAGTGTATGTGGGATTAAGTCCAAATAAACTACAGTCCCCATGTTTAAAAGGAACACATCACCGAGTGCAATGGAGCTTTATGGCAAATAAAACATATTTTCAGGGGATTTGTTGACAGTAAGAAAAATATATTGAATCTATCCAACAATGTTCTTTGGGTCTAAATCCAGTTGCTAAATGTTCAACAAACTGCAAAGATTGAGGGCCTTTGTTGCTCTGTCAGAGCATTCCCCAAGTACAGCTGTAACATTTGAAACAAAGGAAAATGGTTCTTGAAGGGTTACATGGTGTGCTTGTTAAAAAGTGTGGATAAAACACACTTCAAAAGCCAAAATAAGTTAAGTAAACTATACGGGAGACCTGTCGTACTTACCTTCACTTTAAACTACACTTAAGTGTGCCCATGTGCAGGTTATTTTATTCTCTAACGAGCAGAGGGAACATCATCATCAGAGGGGCGTTGGTCACATACCCACATATTAAAACTAACGCACACACGGAATAACCCATGAAGATAACTAGCTGGTTTCCACAACAACAGGCAGCAACCTGTCCACCAGTTTCCTCTCTCTCTCTCTCTCTCCCATTTTCTCTCTTGCTCTGTCCTTCCCTTCATCTCATCCCTCTGTTCATTCCATCTCCCTCTCGTTTTCCTCCCTCCGTCGCCTCAAGAGTCTATCGAGACACAAAGTGTTTTTCTGATGTCGGTTGTGTATGCGCCTGCTGCAGTCAAATAGCAGATGCGTCCTAAATTTCCTTCCCTTCATCAGTGCTTTTATCTCAAAAGTGTGTATTAGGTACACACTATGTGTGTGTATGCGTTTGTTTACCACTGGCACCATCAGACTCTGACTTTACCTTATTCTACAAGCCGGTCTAGCGACATTGAACAAACAATGTTGAACTTGCATCAAGCACATAATGTAAGGCTGGTGAATTTTCACCCACAGAATTGTGCAGATGCATTGAAGCAATTAGTGTATAGAAAATGGAGCCTAAGGCCAAAGCATCAGTAACGTACACACTGGCGCACACTCAAAAGGGAAAACAAAATAATAAATCTATGCAAATCACTTTTCAGACGCGTGGTGCATTGTTTATGTTTCTATTACGTAATAATAAATCAACAAAGCAGACTCACAGAGAGAAATATGGCACTAAAGTTGATCCCATAACTATATGAAGGTGATACAAAAGAACATTGGTCTCCATAGTCTGAACCAAGGCGGCAAACTTATTGCTCTCACAGCGGCACATCATAGCTTCACTTATTTCCATTCTTACCTTTCACAATAAAAGGTGATAGAAGTTTATATGTCTGTCTGTCTGTCTGTCTGTCTGTCTGTCTGTCTGTCTGTCTGTCTGTCTGTCTGTCTGTCTGTCTGTCTGTCTGTCTGTCTGTCTGTCTGTGGGTAGGTTTTGTCACAGTGATAGCATCACAACTGTGCCAGTTGCTGCAACGGAAATATACAGATGTGTAGTAGAGATCAAAATGAAGGTTGAGTTTGAGGATGGGTGTGGTTCAAAAAAACTAAACGCAATGCAGCAGCTTCCTCTTTGGACCCGAGTGAAAACTACTTGCAGATTCGTATAGCAGTGACAACGCGTCTATTTCAAGCCCGCTCCGCTATCATCGTGTGAGTGTGTGTGTTGTGTGTGTGTGTGTGTGTGTCACAGCGCCCTTGGACATGCGCTTGTGGAATGTGATGAGAGCAAGGCAAAACACTGGGTTGCCACAGCAACTAGCCAAGGCCGGGAAAACAGATGTGTGTGTGTGTGTGTGTGTGTGTGTGTGTGTGGGGGGGGGGGGGGGGGGGGGGGGGTAATCAGAAGATAAGGTGAGAACAAGTTATAGGGGAAAAAAAGAAAAAAATTGTCGGGACTTATACACTGTACTTTAAGAATGAAAGATGAGCGAAAGACATAAAGGGAGAAGTCAAAGAGAGTCAAAATGGCAGGAAGGTGTAAAAATAATGCGGGTTGAAAAATGTAAACACATTTTACATTTAACATCAGCATCATCCACAGCTGATTGCAGATGTATGAATTGTTGTCCCATTTTGGAGCTATACTCCTCATCCTTTATAGATGTGAGAAGATCTCGAAGTCCTCTGGTTACTTTGAGGGGAAGTCCGCTTTATACACAGAGTCGTCTGGTCTCTCTATCTGTTTCTTGTCCACTGTCACATTCTCTCCATTCCCTCTCAAATAATCTCCTTTCCTTCCTCTTTCCATCTCATGCTTTTTAGCTTTCATATAAACTACAATATGTCTCTCTTCAATACTGTTTTTATTTCCCTCCGATATCTTTTTGTCATCCTTCACCTTTACACTTAGTCTTGAAATATATTTTGATACTATTCTGCAGTTAATAGTAACTAATTATAACACTTTTATTTCCTTTTGCACAAATGTAAACTTAACAAAAGTCAATTACTGACTTTCTAGAGGCCGGCCAGTTATCAGCTGATCTTCATGACTGCTAACCGCGAGCTGAGGAGGATCAGCCTTAAATCATTTGGAACAACAATATTAATCAGACACTTCTAATATTTTAATTCATTCACATGCATGCTGCTGAAAGAAATCAAAGTGGCCAACTAGTCTGCTGACAGCATGGAGCTAAACAGCTAACATTAAAAGCATTGGCTTGATTATGATGCTTTTGAGCTCTAAAACTGAGTATTAAGCAAAAGTGATATATAATGCTATCATGATGTGTTCAAATGTAATAAAAGTAGCTTTAATAATGTATTATTAAAACTACTTGTTTTCTTAATCAAAACATTGTTTTAAATAAAAATACAATAATTTATAATCATTTGAATTGTGTATGCAAATAACAACCATAGATGACCATAACCATGTAAAAAGGATAAGATTTAGATTTGACAGTTTACACTGACAAGAATTGTTAAAAGTATTTTCTGTGACGGTGGTAAAAGAGTTAGCATGGAGGAGGAGGAGGAAGTTTTCTTTGCACACACACAGTGCCCTTTTCCCCTAAATGAATATATGGCAACAATAATCCTTGCAACAATAAGACCTTCCCTTCACCTCTGACCAGACATGCAATACCAAGATATCTCACACACACACACACACACACACACACACACACACACACACACACACACACACACACACACACACACACACACACACACACACACACACACACACACAGAGAGATTTCATAACCTAATCAATAGGTGTGTTGTTATTTCAGCCCTGTATTTTGAGTATCAATAGCTTCATTGTGAATAAAAATATACTGTGCCTTTGGATAAGGTTAAGGCAAATGGCACATGTCTGTTGTGTGTATGGTGTGTGTGTTTGGGAGAGAGAGAACAAAGACAGAAATAGAGAAATTTGAAGCATATTTTACTCTACATATTTAAGAAAACTTGCTACCAAAGACAAACAGGATGATTTAGAGGCCAGATTGGACCAAACAGAGTCATTTAATTAAGTCAACAGACACAGTATTGACTGAAGCAATATTAGGCAGACATTATTATCGTCACCATCATTACGCCATTGATCCTTATTATAATCAACAACAATACATCATTGTCAACAGCGTCACAACTAACGAACACTGTACAGCACACAGCAGACTTCAAAGCATGTAGATAAGGGAGCCTTTAATGGCACTGTTTCATGTGTCATGTGATGACTGTGATGTGGTGGTGGAAAGCTCTGGTATCCAACACTTGTCCCAACAGCATTGCATTCAAGAGGCAATATATGGGCTTGTATCTGGTGTGCTGCATACATTTAATTAGAGAGGTCAGGTATGTATTGTATTTGAATGCACCATTCCAGACTTCTGGTCAATCTGCAGTTTTTTTGCCAGGTCTAGTTTCACTGCTATCCATTTGGAGTTCCCTCCATACTCCTCATTGAAAACAAGGTCCAAAAGTTACAGCTTATTCAAATCTTGACAACTCTAATGGCTTGAATCATGAGAAATTTGGGACCTAAAGCCGAGTCTTGGGCGAGGAGAGGTTGGTATAATGCAGCCCTGCGTTTTCACGATCCTTATATCTCTAATTAACCTCCTAACATTGGGCTGTATTGCGAAAGATATGATGCTCTTCTGTGGATTAGACTCATAATCCTCAATTAGCGTATCATACTATATATTGTACTTGTATGCTGTAGGATTTAGGCGACTCAGAAGCAGGACTAACTTAGATTGGCATGATCTTTATTGGCACGAGCATGACAGGGTTAGATGGCAGCCTTTCCCATTAGGCTCCAAATCAGCGCTGGTGTAGACAGTTTAATATATGAGAAAACAGAATGATGACAAGCTGACACTCAACAACAGAGTTAAAGTTGGTCGTCAAACCCAAGGAGGAAGAAAATTATTTTCAATATCATAAGGAGCTTAGAAATGTGACTTTAATTGGTTTTTTTTCTGACTTGTTTCACCTTCTGAACTAAAAATAAATTGTTGTCCTAATTACCTTTCTTCTACTATCTCATCCTAGACTGCTCGATAAAGCATGCGCAAACGATAATTATGCTGTTACTGCCGTGGATTGCAATTTCTGCCTGGGAAATTATATAAGCGCTTGTTAAGGATGATACCCAAACAAAAACACACAGGTGAGGTTTAACCTCTGCCTATTCACCTCCAGCTGAGAGCTTATTATGCGCTATGCTGCTGAGACAGGCCCAGCTGCACACCGCTGAATAGACATGTTCAACCAGACCAAACGGTATACATCGCATCTGCACAGGAAGGTGTGAATTAACCATTAACACAGATCTGCCACAACATAGTCTCTGCCGATCATGTGCTGCTTACGAGCCTTCGGCAAAGTCACTGTGTCATTCATATTACTCCACTGCAGCTCCGGAAGGACTTTTGCTATTGGATTTGGTTCATATCTATCAAGTCACTGAAATAACTCACTAAAACAGTTAGTCCTACTTGTGTCTCTGAGATTTATTTATCAGTGTGGGTAGAAGAGGATTATGTTGTGAGAATTCTCACCTTTCTTCAGCACTCCAAAACATAGCACTGTAACACCAGCTTTATGAAGCCGTGACAGTAACAACACATACTACCTACGGTACATTGCATAGTTAATGTGCACGTTGACCATGCACAGTAACAACAGTATTGTCCATGAAAGATTCACTACAACTATATGGAGCCAATAGGAGGTGTATTTTTTTCTGAAAGGTCAGAGCAAGGACCTGAAGCTGGCAGAGATCGGTGTCCTGCTCAGAGGTACTGTATCAGTTCTGATACAAGAGCTGGACTCCTGGTGCTTTGGTTGAAAGACAGTAGCTCTATGTAAGGCACACAGTGACCTCTCCCTGAACTACATCAGTTCTTATGGCATTCTTCCAGTGGCTACTTACTGCATTCAGGACTGAAAGCTTATGACTGAGAATTAGCTCAGTGCTTCATGTTGGTTCATGTTTTCATTTAGTTAAGTTCACAGTTTTGGACTCAAGAACATTAACAATCTTGTCACATTTCCATCTGTGATGGTCTTGTTTCTGTGCTACATTTCTGTGTGACTGTATGCCATAATACAGTACACACATTTGGTGATAGTATTTGAAAAATGAAGTGTAAATGTCGCTGTGTGTGAGTGTGTGTGTGAGATTCAATCGTTTGTGCCTGGTGTTTGAAAATAGTGTGTGTGCGACCGTGGGGGGACGAGTGCTGACCTTCCGTTCTTTGTCTCCGTACTCCAGGCCCAGTGTGTCCATGGCACGGACGATGGCAGCCAGAGATTGGATGGTGTTGCTGTAAACGACAGGCTTGTACTGCTTTACGTCGTCGCCAGAGAAACCGTCCTCATGGATGATCCTTAAAAAAACACAAATACATATGCATTAGTCAACGGGTCAGTTAGGTTTGGCGATGCTTTGGTGCGCAGAGATCAGAACAACAGCCCTTTTCATACTTCTTATAGAGACATAGACAGGAAACAAGAAAGCATAGGCATAGGGTCAAGAAATAATAATAAGTGTGTGTGTGTGTGTGTGTGTGTGTGTGTGTGTGTGTGTGTGTGTGTGTGTGTGTGTGTGTGTGTGTGTGTGTGTGTGTGTGTGTGTGTGTGTATAGCCAGGTGTTTTAGTGTGCTGATCATTTCTGTCCTTCCTGTAATCAACAGTTACATAGATTGACAGATTTGTATATTAGGTATGTTGCGCTACACAGAAGTCACTGTTTCGGCACGAATACTAGAAGATATAGATACATACACAACAAAAAGGTAAGTTAATGAGTTATTCAAGTAAGATCATGTGGACATCGGAGGTGTTCTTCAGATAATACACGGTTAGGTAAATAAAGGAGGGAGAAGGTTTCAGAATAATGGGGGGGGGAAGGGGTCAGAGAGAAACAGGTTGAAGGAGACAGAGAGAGTAGACCAGAGGGAGCGGGGGGAGGGTCCATAACCAGTAGGGGAAGCTGACATTTAGGCACACAGTGCAAGCAGCAGCCCATCCTGCTGTTTTAAATGTCATGCAGTCTTTCGCTGCAGCTAACACAAGGACACACCGAGAGACAGACTCAAAGAGGGTAAGACAGTTACCCGGGCAGACAGACCGGCAGGAGGAAAGTACAGATGGACGACAAAGTCAAACAAGGGAGTTTACATAGTGATGGGCAGCAAGAACAACAGACAGGGACACCAGAAAACAGTTGACTGATACAGACTGACAGATACAGGTTGGGGCAACATTGTGAGGCAATTCAGACTGACAACATCCCTACACATAAATTGACCCGGGTGAACAAGACCTCCGCTCAGACAGGACTGAGAATCGAACCCGGCTCCTTCTTGAAACTCATCTTCAAACATCTCTATGAACTCAGAGGACATTTGTCGCGTCCTATTGAGGATCTGCCGTCCTGACACCACCTGACACACCACAGAGATAAGCCTATGGGTAAAGCCTTGAAAAAGCAAGCTTTTGGACTTAATACCAATGAGGTAATGTCAGAGCTTCTCAGTCTACACATCCAGCCCTTTTTAACACGAGTCCACAGTCCAAGAAATTGGAAATCCTTCAAAAACCAATTCAACAAGAGCTGAAATACTCAAGTTAGGTACAAGTTCCTCAACCCTAACCCAGATATTGAGCAGCCAATATGTACTTAATTAAATCAACCAGTGTTAGTACAAAAGCACCAAATTGGTTAGATTGTTTTACCAATAAAACTACAATCTAACATTTACTCAGCGTTTGATTTGTGTGTTTTAATGTGAATAAGCAAAAAGGATAACATTTCGAATTAGGGAGGGTTTACACTGACTTTTGGTCGGTTTGAAATTATTTTGTGGGGTGATGGTAAAAAAGAAAAAGAAAAAAATAAATAATTATATGTATAGGCCAATATGCCTCACCCACATTGGCAATCTGTATCGGAAAGAATTTACTGTAGGTAGTACACTGAATATGGGTAAGTACCTCAAACAACCCCACTTCAAAACATCCAAACTATCCCTTGAAAGGAATTATTAAAACATATATTAAGAGAACAACTGAAATGGAAAATAGTTATAAAAAGTAATTAAAAGCACACACACACACACACACACACACACACACACACACACACACACACACACACACACACACACACACACACACACACACACACACACACACACACACACACACACACACACACACACACACACACACCCTCTGCTCTGTCTTAAAGACATCTAAGCCATGCGTGTCTTGACATCTGACAAATATGTGCCACCATACATTCGTATGCATATTGTTGTGTGAGTGAGTGAGTGGGTATGTTTATGTTGGGTGAGTCTGTGTGTTTGTGGTCTGGAGGACAGCACGCTCCTGGGCAGTGTAATGTTTCAGGCAGCCTGCCAGTCCTATATAAATACTCCAGGATTCTGTTCACATCTGTGACTTTCACCTAGAGGACCCAGGCAGAGATCTATACACTACAACAAACACTAAGAATGATTCGTATTGGGGATGCACCGATTGTGGAAATCTGGCAGATACCTGATAGCAATGTTATAAAATAACAAGCTTGGCCAATAGCCGATGCCAATGTATTTGTTGTTTATTTATTTTGATTCTGTATGTCATTCATTCAGATTTTGTGCCAAGGAAACAAATATGGTAGAAAACTGCTGCATACCTAATTCTTATCAGTATGATGTGCACATCAGGTCATGTCTTTGTATATGAATGAATACACACTGAATCACTGCATAAAATCGAAATCTTTTAGTCGTTCTGTAGCCTGGCTTTTAATCTTTCCACTTGTCTCACACTCTGTGTTAATGACTTGCCAACCAGTTTTTCTGAAAGTCTTCCCTCCATCTTTCTTTGCACCAGAGGTGAAACGAGGACAAACTCCTAATTGGATGCTGCAGTGTCTGCGGAAACAGTGTGTTGAGCTGCAGATACCAAGAAGGAGGGTGATGTGTGTTTAACAGTAGCGCAAAACTACAATCAAAAAGAACCTAAAAAATAGAAAAAGAGACTCCTGAAAACAGACTTCTGATGTACAATAATCTCTATCCTTCTAACCTGAGACACATGATACATCAATCTGCTCTCTAGTATAACTTTGATACAAAGCTGTTGTACTGAAAAGATAAGCAATATGAATTTGTGAGATTATTTTTTTAACCCTGGAATTGAATTTACCGTTCCCATACAATCTTTAACCAGTTCAGAAAGAAGACAGTGTGGGCGAGGGTTAATGGAGGAACACAGCAGAATAATTACCGTCTTCCTAGAACGTGAACATTATTATCATATTAACTCTGGGAGAGAGAGAAAGATAGAGTGATGGAAAAAAAAGAAATGACAGTTACAAAAAAAGGGAGAACTCAGGTGAAAAAGGGAAGGAAGTGTTGCTTTAAGTGTTATTAAACACATATCAAGGACTTGTTTTGTGTGTGTGAGTGTGTGTGTGTGTGTGTGTGTGTGTGTGTGTGTGTGTGTGTGTGTGTGTGTGTGTGTGTGTGTGTGTGTGTGTGTGTGTGTGTGTGCATGCGTGTTGGATGGCTGGCTGGCATGCTGACGTGAGCTTTCATGCATGAGGACCTTTTCTCATTACGCACTCTCCAAGCCCTTCTGTCAGCAAAGAGAGAGCACTGTGTGTGTCGGTGTGTATGTGTGTAATTTCCCGTAGCTTCGGCACAATCTGCACAGTGACCTGAAACGTAGTTTAGTTTCACACCGAGACAGACAGATGGACAGCAGGACAGACATATGGGCAATTTGACCACGATATCGTCCCATGATGTGGCTGCCATTTTGGAAATATAGCAGGTGTTGCAAAGACAGTAAGAAATAATTACATTGACTTAATTGTTTTTTCTGAGTTCTTTTGTTGTTTTTAGTGCGTGTTAAACTGTCTAATTGAGGCGAGGCAGTTTCTACTAACAACAAAGACTACATTGTGTGTGATGTCGGATGTCAATTAAACTTAGCTATCTCTTCCAATTCAACTCCACAAATGGACAACAAAATGTCTGTGTTAAGATTTAAACCTCAATTTTAGTTTCCCCAAGATCTTTCTCTAGGTGTATCATAATCATCTGCAATCCATTTAATCATTTCATTGTGGGGAAATAGTGTCCATCAGCAACACACTCAGGTAGAGCGCTCGTCCCGTAACCACAAGGTTGGTGGTTCGAACCCCTCTACAGTCAACATGCCGAGGTGTCCTTGAGCGAGACACCTAACCCCCAGTTGCTCCCCGGGCGCTTCTTAGCAGCCCACTGCTCCTCCGGGATGGGTTAAATGCAGAGAATTGTAATTTCCCCATTGTGGGACTAATAAAGGCTTAATTATTATTATTATTATTATTATTATTATTATTATTATTACTTGGTCTGAAGTAGGCATACTGTTGGGTTTGAGTATGCGTCATTTCGTCACGTAAACATGCTACATACTGAAAATGTGCTTTGAATTAGAACGTAGCATGGATTCGGGACACATCTGTGCTTTGGATTTCCTGGTTCCAGAAAATTGTAAAGATGGTGAAGCACTAATCACACATTGAGGGGCAGTATTCATCACTTAATTGGTTGAGGATATTGTTTTTTGTGAGGATAGCCATTCTTGCAATTCAGATATTTCAGAATATACTTTATATCTTTGGACAATTAAGCAAAATATTTGATGATTGTGTTTTTCTTTTTTAAAACATAAGGCTAAGACAGTCAGGAATGTCCATACTGTGGTGGGAAATTATTTGCATCTCTGCTGATATTAGCATCAGCTTGAGAGCTAAACCAGCCACGGCGACTGGCCAGTTTACGGCCAATTAAGTAATGACTACCACTTTTCAGCACGATCACCTCGTTGGACCTGGTGTGAATCAGACAGAGCTGCAAAACCTCCCCTCATGAGTCCATGTTTTCTTCTACAGTTTATGAGAAAACCGTGCCAATGTAGCAGTAAAGTACTACAACATTGCATTTATAATTAAGATTTACATTCAAAACACCAACACTGAAGTTAAGTGTCCTCAGTTCCTCAAAAATGTGGAACTAGTGCCTATTGTGTGAAGGTGACTCCATCAGGGCGTTAGACAGATGGATGCTTACAGCAGAGGCATTTACATTTTATCTAATCTAAAGCCAAACACTGTACATACTAAGTGAGTTAGAAAATGCAGCAGTACAGAAGGTCAGTCTCTCTGACAACCATAAACAAAATGTGCTTGATAAAAAAGAAACATCAACGATACTAAAAGAGAGTACCTTGTAGGTGATGTAAGACTTCTCTTGCTGTATGTGCTTTGGACAGAAACATAACCACACACACACATCATTGTCTCTAACACAACATGCCTGTCTCTCTCCTCTCTGTCTCCCATTATCTCCCACTCTCATATTTTTATCCTCACACCTACTCATGTGAACACACAAAAACACAAAGCCTACAAACCACACGGCGCAATTAGGTATCAATCTTTGTTCTGCATTGTTGCTAGCTAACACTGTTTGTCCTGACACAACACACCCCCACACAAACACATACACATACACACATACACCGGACCCTGTGTGATGGTTCTTTATCGCTATGCTGTACATCCAGCCACTCACTTTGTGGTCTTTGTCGACGGAGCTCTTAGTCGTGACAAAGTGAACGCTGACCAACTCCTGTCAACACTGCCGGACAGAGTTACTTACACAACACACTGTGTGTCTCTCTGTGTGTGCGTGTTTGTGTGTTTGTGTGTGAGTGTTTAAGGGAGCGTTAGAGCAAAGAGTGAAGGAGAAAGAGGTGATAAAAATGTGATGGGTGATAATGGGTATGAGCGAGAGCATGAAAGAGGAGGGAGCTAATCAGAAAAAAAAAAGAAGCTAAAAATAGCAGAAGGGGTTAGAAATAAAGCCCCCAGCCCGACTGACACACTAACAGACAGTGAAATGGAGGCATCAGCTGCTCCGTCATTTGGCTCCACTCACTTGCCATCACACCTTGAGGTCAAGCAGTAGCATCCTGAGCACACATACTCTGACACACACAGACACACCTCCATGATCCGGGCTCTCTATCTTTTTTTTTTTTTTTTTTTTTCAAAACACCCATAGTTGGTCGGTCAACTATTGGATAGATTGCCATGAACTTTGGTACAATTGTTGACAGTTTCCAGAGGTTGAACCCTAATGACTTTGGTGATCCTCTGACCTTTCCTCTAGTGCTATCATGATGTTGACATTTTTGTGGGGTTTTCCTAAAATGTCTCAACAAAACATTGAAATAGAGGAACACTGAAACAATTGTGACAAATCTGACAAAGCTCTCAAAGACCAAGGGCAAAACTAAAGCAATTCCCATCAGCTTGTACTTTGTGCCAATTACAATCAAACACAAGCATGTTTGTATGCTAACAAACTGTTGTAGTGAATACAGTAAACATTATCCCTGCTAAACATAAGTATGTTAGCACTCTCATTGTGAGCTTGTTAGCATTTAGCTCAAAGGAATGCTGTGTTAAAGTACAGCCTGCAGAGCCAATAGTATGGCTTTTGACTGTCTTGTTAGCATAACTAATACTCTTGTGCAAAGTAAGGCGAAGTGGGACTTGCCTGTCCAGGACACATGATGAGAAAATGGTACAGAATTGATTTGAAAAGCAAATTAGTGGCATTACACTTCTTGGTGTATTCTATAACAGTGGATCAATGACTAAATGTGCTGCATTTAAAGATGTGATAACAATCTATTTAGTAAAACTCATCGATTTACCTCCACATTTATGACTATTTGCATATTTTATAACGAATTATAAAGAAATAAAAAGCTTACGTCTTTGAACAAATGTCCATTTTATATCTCATATTCTAACGGCCTGTATAATGTGGAGAGGCACTGTGACGGGTACTTGTTCAGTTTTTTTTTTTGTTTAACAATGATCTCCTGCTGGAGAAGACTCCTGGCTCTAGGTTCGGTCATGGGATGATGAAGACTTCTTGTGCCAAGGGACACGGTCTGCTTCACACTAGTTCAGGGGGGATGTTAGGAGCTGCACACACATGGGTGAAACCCAGGCGGACAGGAGAACAGAATAATTACAGTTCCGTATTACATGTGGGAAGACCTCATTAAATCTGCCATTATCTCTCCGTTTCACTGTCACAAGTTATCTCTATCTGCTGCTCTCCTCTGCCAAGTTCTCTTTCATCCGTTATTCCTGTGCCCTCTCTCTCTCACTCTGTATATTGCTTACCTAATATCATACTTGTTCCCCGCCCGTCTCTCCCACTCGCTGCCATCTTCTCTTTCTCCCCTTCTCACTCCTCATTCCTAATGATGTCTTCTTCCTTTTATCTCCTCTCCTCCTGCTTCCATTGCTTTTTCATGTGCAATTAACTATTAATCAAAAAGCACAGCGTTGCACCGTTCCTGCCTCCCCGCTGACTGATTTCTACAGGGAAACATAGGTGCACAGGCACACACACCACCTGCACACAGGTGCTCCCCTGGCAGAGCGTTGTTTGACAGTTGCAGAGAGTGCAGTGCCATAACGGTTTCCTAATTAACAGTCGGTAACAGCTGCACAAATAATCACACCCAAAACCTTGCATGGAAGCTTAGCAATCCAGTTATTATGCCTGGGATTTTTTTATAAATATTTATTTGCCACGTACAGTCAAAATCTTTTCATTGGCTGGGAAACCAGACAGTAGATTTAATCACCACGCTGTACCTTTGAAATCAGAGGGCTAAGCTTGTTAAAAGTTCATCCCCTTTGCGGACTCTCCCATTAGAATTTGTTAATCATGAGTGTTCGCTGGCCATGATGATACAGCTGCTGCCAATATGGCCAATTTTTAAGAACTATTTTGTAATATTGGCCCTATGGCTCATCGCATCACACCACAATTATTTAACAGACAGGTGTGTACATTTCAGGTTCGATCTTGGTGGTGACTAAAAACAGTAGAATTTAGTTACAACAATCAATAACACTCTAAGATGAAGATAAGCCAACTACAAGTAACCTTTCTTGCCTCTACCTAGCAACCGTTAAGCTTACCTTGGTCTGTGTTCTGGGGGATTTGGTCTCTTTATTAAACTGCTACAATGCACTGTTTGTCTTTTTTTTCTTGCTGTTTCTTGCTACTTTGAATTAAATCTAGGCCATTTGTTGACCTAAGATCACAGTGCTTTAAATTGGCTGGTACTGACAGACCTTGGTATTTGTACACTCTTAGCTACAACCATATTTTTGTAGTTGCTGTTAACTGTAGACTTCAAAAGATAGGAATACATAAAAATATTACAAGTGAAATGCAGAAAACCCAATAGCCATTAAAAAGCAACTACAAAGACTGTATAGATTTCAGTTAGCATTACAGAAAAGTAGGCATGTATAAAGTGATGTAATAGACGTAGTGACTCTTGTTCTGCATTTCCAGTTGACGGTACAATTATGGGAAGTGGTTGCTCCAGGAGCAGTTGATGACATCAATAGTGAGGCCGGTATAAGTCAACATGTGCTATGTTGCTGGCAAATTGAGTCATTGCTAGATTTATAGATCCTCCAGACTGTTGAAGGAATGAGACTGACAGGGGCAGAGACGGAGAGGGGTGGGACAACAGGTTTAATCAGGTCGTCATGTAATTATTCAGTTCTCCTGTCCTCTCCTGTTCAATATTAATTACTTACTTTGAGCGGATTCAAGGAGAGTCCAGTCATCTAGTGGAGTCAAACCAGTGGAACATTAATGAATTCCAACAACCTGCCAGATATATGGCTTTGGTCTGGCTGAGACACTTGCATTTGTCTAATTAGTGGAGACTAAGGTTTTTCATTTAAAATCCAAACTACCATTTGAACATGTGGGGAAATAACATCACATTAAAAATGTTTACAAAGGCTATACTGAGAAATATCCTAACATTTGGTACGGACATCCTGGGTTCCTAGACACACATTTCATTAAGCGCAACAATGAGGTTGACATTTTTAATTTGACTGAAATGTCTTGACAACTATGGAAGGATAGCTGTGAAGTTTTGTACACAATTTGTGCAAGACAAATGAGATTCCCATCAGCCTCAGCTGTGCTTTTTGTTTACTGCTAATTAGCTAACTCTAGCATGTTAACACAATAAACTGTGACGGTGAACATGGTAAAAAATGTTACCTGCTAAACACCTGCATGCTAGCACTGCTACTGTGAACGTGTTGTCATTCTAGCATTAATAGGTCTATTGTATTGTATTCCATTCTATTCTATTCTGTGAGTGATAAAAGAAAAAACATTCATGAACCCAACTACTTACTGTCTTTACAAAATGCCAAAAGGAATCTTAGAATCAATTCTAATAAGACGGTTTTCTGGATTTACACAGAGTGGCCAGAAAAATACAAACACCTGTATGATGTAATGTGAAGCAATGCAACAGCCCTACTTTCTTCACATTTAGTTTCTGTTCAACGATACCGTCAGCTGCTTGTGTGTTGACTCAATTCTGAGGCTGTACTTGGTGGTGGTGTTGTATCAGACAGCATAATTCTGAAATGAGTTCATTTCTAATACTTTGCCTGTTACAAACACAGCTAACAAAATGATTATCATAGATCAGCGTCTGTTTGACAAGGCGTCGGGAAAATCACACGTATTTATTCCTGCACATTTCTGTTCGCACTTGGGTGTGATACAAACAAACACAGAAATAAAACATGCATTCATACATAGACTCTTCCAGCTACCAAATCAGCCACAGTCACCATCAGCTGACTTTATATCAGCTGAGTGGGGTCACTGTAACAAGACTCCTTTGTCTTGCACTGACACGAAATCTGCCAAATAGGCCTAACACAAAAAAAAAAACACACTTATACAATCGCATCAAAAAAATGAAGAAAAACAGCATAAACAGAAAAAAAAAACACTCATTTGTATATATTTGTACAAGCACACACACAGTTTTCCTCCAACAAAAGCCCTTTGTTTTTTATGACAAGCCCTGATTAGCGCGCGGACCACACACACACACACACACAGTCACATTGAACTGGTCTGATTCAACTGTGCAGACTGAGAGAGAGCAGCCGAGGCTTAGAGCAGCGGCTCCAAAACCTTTTAGGCCACACCCCCTCTTCTAAATCCCACAAGGTTGAGGCACCCCGAATCCCCACACCTTCAAAAACAAACAAACAAACCATAAACTTGCCCCTTTATAGCCATATTAAAAGGCATCAAGTTTAATCATGCACAAATCATCAGAAGAACGCACATGTTAACCATTTCTGCTTCAGCCTCCAGACCATTTTACCTGAAAGAAGTGTACTAGTGATGGAGTCCTATTTCTCTTCTTACAAAACAAAAAAATACACTAGACACACTAATTCAGAAAATCTAAGGGTAAGAAAGTAAAGAGTATCAAAGTATCTAGATAACAGCTAGCAACATACATTTGCGCGATGCACATGAGCATAGAAGGATGCGAGTCACTGCAACTCAGGCAGGCAGACGAGACATTCAACTAACGTCAAGGTTAAGAAATGGTATGGTCCACTTTCGGGGTGTCTCAAATCGTATTACAAGATTCATCTAGGCATGACTGTGGGAAATATATTGTAATATTTATGATTACAGGTAAGAACGACATGTTTCATCCCCCCAAAGAGTGGGGTAAATGAAGAGTGTTGACAAAATTAGAATTCATTTTAGTTAAAGTGTATGTGCGTCTAATGCTGTGTTCGCAGTACGCACAAAAAAAGCAACAAAACAGACATGTTTGGCCAGCTACATTTTTGGCATCCTAAAACTTTCCTTGATGTAGTTAGGCCACTGGGAACTGGCATTTGTTTTAGATGGAACGGAAGAGAATGAAATAAAACCATATGATTGGTTGAAACTTTTTCGACTCATTGGAGCACTGAAAGAATTTGAGAACCAGCTCAGCTTTAATTTGAAGCACCAAGCGCCAGTTACGCAACGAGAAATGTTGGGCGCCAGTTTGTAGCTTCTGTCATCGGCTCCCATTGAAAAACGGCTTGTAGAATGTTGCTGTGTCGCTCGTAGTGTGAACGCAGCATAAGTGTGTATGATGTACAGCTGCCCATTTACAAAATGCAAATAGGATTCAAACGCTAAATACACACACTGTCATAAAAGAGTGTTTGGTCGTGCCTGCAAGCACACACACAGACACACACACAGCTATCATGAGATGTTGCCTTGCTGTTATTTCACAACTCACTGAGGCAGCCAATCAAATCATTCCGGCAACGAGCACGCCCACGGCTATATTTAACCAATGAAGGGTGACTATCTGGCTGACGGACTGTTTCAGATGACCAGTTACAGACTGTCTCTCGACGCAACACTTGAGTTGGTGCCAACATGACACCCCCCCCCCCCACCCCCCCCCCATTCTTTCAGTTTTTCTCTCCTTGTGTCTAACACAAAAAGGAGGGTAATAATTATCGAGGATAACAGAGTCCAGAAGAGGAGTACCCTTTGCACCCTGACAACCATGTCCTCGCCTCCCTTTGTCACTTCCTCTAGCTTGCTTAATAAGTGAGAATATGTTCTTTCACTTGCCAATCTCTCTCCTCTACCACAAAATGGCTTCCCTTCCCTTACCTCCCCAAACTCATTCACACATCCTCCCTTCAGCCTTTTTTCTTTTTTTCTTTTAACTCTTCCCGATTCTTTTCTGTTGCTGCACTCACACATCACTTTACCTTTGAAAAAAAATAACAATACATTTTCCTCCAAAGTTGCTTCTGCCTGCTGTCCCTGTAGTCTCTTTTTTTCCTCACTTTAAACAAAATTCTTCTCCAGTTCAGTCCTTTCAATGCCCACTTACAGACTGCTCCTCTCCTTCTATGTACTGGGAATTTTCCTTAATTTCAAACTCCCTTTCTGTGTTCTTCCATCTATAACCCCCCTCTCCCATTGCCTGTCTGCACAAAACACCACCACCTTTTATTTCCTCCATCTTCCTCCCCTTCCCCCTTTTATTCTCCTCTTCTAAGGCTTAAACCTAATTATCTCCTGTTCTAGAGAAACCACACACAAACTCAGACACTCAGACACTCACACACACACGGGAAACAGCCTGTGGGAAGCGGTGCAGCCGTGAGGGACGGACAGCGTTTGTTCTCCCTTCGGCCAGTCGCCTCCGATTATGTTAGCATGCACAACACACACACACACACACACACACACACACACACACACACACACACACACACACACACACACACACACACACACACACACACACACACACACACACACACACACACACACACACACACACACACACACACACACACACACACACACACACACACACATTATGAGAGCAAGCCAGAGATGAAGAAAAGGAGTAAGACAGAGGGTGTGAAGCTGTGTATATTGTACACAAAGCAACTGACTGGCTGAATGAGTATTGGATTCATTTTTTACTTTAAATAATTTGCCGAGGTGCTTTAGCCTCGTTATATGGGCCTCTATGAATAAATGAGGTGTGTTTGTCTTTAAAAAGCAGTTGTGTCTTGAGCATTTGTAAGCATATATAAACAAGGATGATGATTTGTGTTGTTAAACTACAAATCAACATTGTCTTGTGAGCAATAAGAGGCCATCTCTATCGCCGCTATTCAGCTCCTGTGAACATAAGAGGGTATGGTGGAGGCAGTTTACAGTTTGTGTGCTTTTACACGGGTTGTAAACTGTTAATGATTGAAAATGAATTTACCTGGAGATTTAATCAGGTATGAAAAGATTTCATGGTACGACTCCTCTGGCTATCAGGTGGCCTGGAGAAGTCAGGAAGACTCACAGTAGCTCACTTACTCAAAGGGCCTAGATCTCTCTGCAGGCAGATTTATCAATATGTACTGTAGTTCACACATATATTCAGAGCAAATACGACTGATAACGAATATCTGTTGATGTGATTTTTAGGGGTACTCCAGCAAAATGAAAAACTAAATTAAAGCAAAGAGGTCGAGATATTGATAGACCTCGAAAAAAACCCACTGGATCCTACATTTCCCATAATGCAACTTGATAGCATCATTCATTGGATTTGTCCTGTTTGGTATTTACCAATGTCACACATATAACTCCAGTTTGTAACTGACACACCTAGTATAAATGTGATTACTCCAAGTCCAAGTTGAAATAACCCTGATGACATCATTTGGTTTATTTTGTCCAACTTTGGAGCACTCCCTCCAGAGCCATTATACAGATGTTTTTGCAGACAAAGTAGTAATAACCATGACTACAAAGCTTTACTTGATGTGGATGATCAAGTTTTCTTTTTTTTTGAAGGACAACAAACGCTACACTAAAATCCATCTCTGCAGTTTGTCCTTACAGAACAAGCCGATTAAGCCTTTAAGGGCAACTCACCCAGAATTTGAAAAGTAGAAAGGAGAGGGGGCCGCACTAGGATCTCTAATCTTTTCCCCTCAAGTTTTATATTGGCTGTGCCTACCAGTGGCCTCCCTGGTTCTGCTCAATTCTATGAAAGTATTACAACATTAAATTATTTTTTCTCACACACGATGAGCACTGCAGGAGAGAGGTCAGTTTGCCAGCTGGGCAACGAGAGAACCTTTGCACACGTTTAAGCACACAGAGGCACCATAAACAGATGGTGTCACACAAACACACACACACACACACACACACACACACACACACTTCCATGTACAAGATAGAGATACGTTGTTCACACATGAGCAAGTCCCTTAGGTTGCTGGCCTAAATATTACACTGACTGACAGGCGATCATATACACAAACATACACAATCAAGTCATTCATACGATTCTATCAAATCCTTTAAATTCCCCATTCTGCACAGACAAATATTGTCTTCTTAGCCTCGTCATTCCTTTTCCCTTCCTTGTCTTACAAATGTAGTTTTACAAGCGACTGTGCTGTTGCTTCACATCTTGATAACTCATTTGTCCATACACAACATTAATCCACTCTCAGATCTCTTTTACACGCATACATATACAACACAAACGCACACACATACAACACAAACACACACACACACACACACACAATAAATGTACCTGTGCTCACCTCAGAGATGTTATCTGTGCTTTGTCATGAGTTATTGCCACTCAGTGATTGCATCATCTGAGAAAGCAATAATATGTATCTTGAAGCCAAGTTTTGGAAGATAAGTGTACTGCCTGGTAAATAATTTCAACCAAAGCACATTTCAAGAGTACCTTTAAAAGTGAACTTATAGAACAGATTTAAAACTGAAAGTTTTTAAGGCGGGCTCAGTTGCGGTATTTTATTTCACTGTTTTGTAGAGGCTCTTATTTTTACTGACTAAGATCAAATGCACACACTGCAGCTCAATATACAAACCATAAATTCCAAATTCAATCCCACCTACACACACACACACAAGTGGTCACTTGAGCACGCCCCAGATGTTCAAAGCACTGTGAAAAAAAGAAAATCAGTAAGGGCTTTCTGCTCCTCTGATGCGGTTCTGGAAATAGCAGAGCGTCTCTGAACAGGAACGTAAAGGCTTCCCTCACAGGGCGCTGTCCACCACTTGAAAAGTAGCTTCTCTCTCTCCATAATTTCAGAATCCCTTTGTATGGAAATCAGGGTTTACAGTAAAAGAGTCTTTAGGCCTGGCAGCCTAATTTATTTTGGGGTGGGGGCGCTCTTTCCTCCTTAAGCAAGCCTGAGCCAAAGTTAGTTAGCAGTCTAACCCCCTTCACTTTTATCCGTAGGTGGCAATCAAGACATGGAAACTTGACTTGTGTCTTGAGAAGTTCGCATTATAGCCTAAACTGTACACACGTGGCACTGCTACGCTCACAGCTACAATGTTACGGTTACTGCTAACTTAACGGGCTCTATCGACTGATTTATGGTCAGTGCACCTCATCAATCACCTCGTCGGGGCACGATGTATCACACTGTTTTTATCTGGAGGGAAAGGTGGCCACTGAGAAGCACACAGAGCGTCTTAAATAAAATCAATGTTCTTTTGTACACACCTAACAGACAGTGTCGTCTGCCGTATGCAAATTAATCAACTCATGCAAGAGCAGAGTAAGAATAGATTGTAGGCTGCAATCAGACAATGAAAACACAGAGGTGGCATGGCTGGAAGGATTTCAAGGAGTTAGCGTGGTGTGAACCATTTGAAAAGAAAGTCTCTTTCTGTTAAAAAATACAGTATAATTTAGTTGATAGTAGACATCGTATACACCCATAAGATGTGCATTTGGTGTAACAATGAGTGTAAAGCAACAATAACCTCATGTTTAGGGGGTTAAGCCTTTATTCAACCAGGATTGTCCCATTGAGATCATAGACCTCTTTTACAAAAGGAAACCTGGCCAAGAATAGCATCTGCAACATTAGCATAATAGGCTTCAGCCTATAAGGACTAACACAGCCACCCATTAATATTTATTTGCATCACTCCAAGTTACATAAATGTGTGATTTCAGTCAAATGAAATCAATGAATTCAGTTGCTCTAAAAGGTATTAGCCTACTATGTATTTAATGAACCCACTGGGAACATTGGTCAGTCAGTGGGCAGAAAGTGCTCATCTGCATCCACTGAATCATGTCCTCATGTGATACGTCACTATACGACCACAACCAAAGCCTATTATCGGCTAAAACGCACTCGGCCGTCTGCAAAATGACGCAGCAGAGGATATTGAAGAGAATCCATATGTCACAACTGGATTACAGATAAAATGCTGGAGGGGGGCTTAAAAAAAGAACTACAGTAAATCCTGTAGATATATTATAGGATTAGTGCAGTGATATAGTAAATACAATAGTACTATTTAAGTAAAATATGGTGGCAAGAAATTCTGCCCCGAGTACCACAGACGCGTCCCTATCGGAAGCACAATTATAAGGATATTATGATACCATAGGAGAAAAAAAGCCAGCTTTTAATGACATCACTAAACTGACTGCTAAGTGCCACATGTACACATTAGGTCCCTACAGTGGTGAAACAGGAGCACTTTGGTGGTATTTTATGAGAGCTACATGGGACTGACCCCTGGTTAGTAAGTAGGCCTTGACAGAAACTGACACAGCCAACAGGCTACATGGTATTTACATAAAGACTGTGTACGCTACAGCAGCCAGTGGCAACTGGTGGTGCCATAACCGAGCAGCTCTTTCAAATATTAGGTTAAAAAATAATTAAGGCTGCAAAATGCAAATTTTTTTTATTATTCTTTTTTCAATTTATCTATTTCTCAGTTAATGGTCTATAAAATTTTACAATTTCCTTAAGCCCAAGCTGACATAAAGAAAATATCGTGTGAAAAATGTCTTGTTTTTGTGACCAATAAGATATTCAGTTGCCAATAAATGAAATAAAGAAATATAGAAAATACTCACATTTGACAAATCAGTCAAATCGTTTTTTGGCATTTTTGCAAGAAAAGAAAAATCACTAAAGCACCAGTGTGTAGGATTTAGTGGTAACGCTAAACGCTCTCTCTAAAGCCAGTGTTTGGTTCACCGTTCTGGCTACTGTGGAAACATGATGGTGCAACATAGCGGACTACGTCGAAAAGGACCCACTCCCTATGTACAGTGCCCTCCAGAATCATTGGCACCCTTAGTGAATATGAGCAAAACAGGCTGTGAAAAAATGTCTTTGCTGTTTATCCTCTTGGTCTTTCACTCAAAATATTCACAAAAATCTTACCTTTTCATTGAAGTAAAATTATTGAAAGAAAAAAAAAATTAACTAAATATTTTTCTCCAAAACATGTGTGCCACAATTATTGGCACCCCTAGAAAATATCATGATTAAAATCTAACTGAAGTATAATTCCAGTCATATTTTAAATTTTTAAGACCCGTTTGATTAGGAACTCTTAAGTGGTCAACCATGACTTCCTGTTTCACTGGGGTATAAATATGAGGTGACACAGGCCAAATTCCCTTAGTCATTCATCACTATGGGAAAGACCCGCGAACACAGTGACGATGTGCGACGAAAAGTTGTTGAGCTGCACAAATCAGAAAATGGATATAAGAAAATCTCTAAACAGTTGAAAATACCCATTTCCACTATCAGGGCAATAATTAAGAAGTTTAAAGTGACAGGAGATGTTAAGAATCAGCCTGGAAGAGGACGTGTGTGTATCGTTGACCCCACGCAGCGTGAGGAGGATGGTTCGACTGGCAAAAGAATCTCCAAGGATCACAGCTGGAGAATTGCAGAGGTTAGTTGAGTCTTGGGGTCAGAAAGTCTCCAAAACTACCATCAGACGCCACCTACATCACCACAAATTGTTTGGGAGGTTGCCAGAAAAAAGCCTCTGCTGTCAATCAACAACAAACTAAAGCGCCTACAGTTTGCCAAACGTTACTGGGACTTTCAATGGGATCGGGTTATATGGTCAGATGAGACCAAAATAGAGCTTTTTGGCAACAAACATCAAAGGTGGGTTTGGCGTAGACAGAAAGATAGCCATACAGAGAAGCACCTCATACCCACTGAAGTATGGTGGCGGATCTTTGATGTTGTGGGGCTGTTTTTCTTCCAAAGGCCCTGGACATCTTGTTAGGATACATGGTATCATGGACTCCATCAAATACCAGCAGATATTAAATGAAAACCTAACAGCCTGTGCCAGGAAGCTTAAAATGATCCGAAGCACACCTCAAAATCTACACAAAAATGTTTCACCGACCACAGAATAAAGGTTTTGCCATGGACATCGCAGTCCCCCGACCTAAACCCCATAGAAAATCTGTTGGATGAGCTGAAGAGGAGAGTCCACAAGCGTCGACCTCGGAATCTGAAGGATCTGGAGAGATTCTGCATGGAGGAATGGTCTCAGATCCAGTGCCATGTGTTCACCAACCTCATCACGCATTATAGGAGAAGACTCAGAGCTGTTATCTTGGCAAAGGGAGGCTGCACAAAATATTAAATGAAGGGGTGCCAATAATTGTGGCACATATATTTTTGAGAAATATTTTTGATTTGTTTCATGATAAGAATTTAATGTTTCTTTCAATTATGTTACTTCAATTAAAGGTTAGATTTTTGTGAATAAAAATCATGAGGATAAACAATAAAGAAATGTTTTCGCATCTCGTTTTGCTAATTTTTACTAAAGGGTGCCAATAATTCTGGAGGGCACTGTAGATATGAAGGGTTCATTCTAAGCTAATGAAAACACAAAACAATTCTTAATTTCAGGTGATTATACACAAATGAAAAGAACATAGTTATGATTAATAAATTCCCACTCTGCCAATAGATCCCCCTAAATCCTACACACGGTTTCTTTTAACGTGAATCTAATCTATAAATATTCTCAGATTCATCTCAATTGATTCATTCAAACAGCTCTATGAATATACTATACACTAATGTTGTAGGAGCAGAAGTAAGACTTGGGTCATTGAACTTTTTGTTAGTTCTGTAGAGACCAGTAGTCACTCAATTGGGAATATTATCATGCATTTTTTTGTTAAACTAGGTCCGGCAAACAATTTTGACTGCATAAACACCCTAATAATAATAATAATCATAAAACAAGTACAACTAAAAAGTGAGAATAAATCGAAGTGACAACTTAAATTTGCCACACCTCAAATCTAAATATTTTAACTAAAGCAAGCGTATAGCAACCATCTTAGTAAAGCTACTTCTATTCTTATTGGACTGGAGTGAATATGAGTGTATAGACAGTGACACGACAGAGCCTATCTGCATTAAACATATGTTAGAACAGGCCATATAATATCATACTGCTCCCTGATGCATCCTAGCAGTAGAGTTAATCACTGCACCTTCATTTTGTCCCTTTCACACAATCTTTCCACCCACACAGAGCAACATCAGGTGTTTGACAGAGCAACATCAGGTGTTTGACAAGGGTTGAAAGAGTGAAGCATGGGCAGATGTTTAACAGGGTCAGTTTATGTTGAGGGGTGCCATGTTGTCTTTCCAGGACAAAAATATCAGGACAAAAAATCTGAGTGCTCATTTTGAGATCGGGCTGCATATATGTGCGTTTGTGTGTGTTTGTGTGCGTGTGATCTGTGCGAGAGACAGAAAGAAAGAGTGAGAGAGGGACACACGTCCACTCTATAGAGTTATTAGACCGTGCTTATTGGAGACTTACTTCATCTGTTTGACGATGGTGCTTTTCCCTGACTCTCCGGCCCCTGAGGGATAAAAGACAAGAAGACAATGTAAACAGGGTGTATGTGTGTGTTTGTGTGTGATATAGAGCAAGATGGAGACAGAGTGAGAGAGAGGAGGGGGTGGGAGAGAGAGAAAGAAAGAAAGGGAGAATCAGCCTCTTAAAACCCTAAGTGAATAAAGACAGCAGCAGCTGGGTGGAGATAAAAAAAAAAAAAGATGGAGAAAGTGGCTGCACCCTTTCTTCCCAAACATCCTCTTTTTTTAAATTCCCATCAGTCTTCCAATTTAGTCAGTCAAATAGATTACAATTTAAATACTTACAGGCTAGTTTCCCACAAAGAATCAAACCTACACTGATGTAGTCCCCACCTTTTACCTACATATTGACTGATTCTGCACTGGTTCAGTGACATTTTACCCATCTGGTACATCTTTGATGGATTAAACCCTTATTATAGCAGGTGGCTTCAAAGTGATGTAATGAGATGACAGGGTGTGAAAATCAAGCGAGTCAATGTCTCTTTCCCCTTTTTTTTTTTCTTTTCTGGTTCATATCGTTGTTTTTTCAGCTTATGACGGATGTCATGTTTTTTATCCATTTCCACCACTATGGTGATATTTTTTTTTTTTTTACCAACCCCCCACCCCCCTCACACCACACCTTTCCGCCGTGGCACTACGGGGCCCTACGTGGAGGCGATTGAACTCTCTTACCGAGCAGCAGCAGTTTCACATCTTTGGCCGCGGTGAGCCCGTCCTCCTTGAGGTTTTTCTCGATGGCTTTGCTCCGATCCAGAGCCGCCCTCTCCTCTGCGCTCAGAGTACATCCCATGGTTAGAGAACACAGCTTGATAGCTTAACCGGTACCGGGATCCAGGAAGAAAAAAAAAAAAGGTGGATTCAATGAACACTCGTGATACCAACGCTGGTTGCAAATCTTCTTCTTTTTTTTCCTGTCTTGCTTAATTTCCTCTTTCTCTCTCTCTCTCTCTCTCCGTGCTGTGCCTCTTCTCGCCCTGTGTGATCCCTCTGTCTGTGGCTCTCTGGGCAGCTCCCTCTATCGCGCACTCAAGACGGGGGCACGGCACCGTTAACGCATTTAAATGGAGGATCCTCTCGGGTTGATCCACAGCGCAAACACACCTCGATGCAGCCACCGCAGTTGTTCCGTTTCTAAAGCGTGGCCTCGGTGGTGCTGGTCCGTCCGTCCTTCGTCTCTCTCCTGTTTTTTTTTTTTCTGTCGGTAAATCACGGTAACGGTTCTCTTCCTCTCCTCTCGTCGACAGTAGGTTTTGGGTGTTACTCGGCGGCGGTGAGCAGCGCTCGCATCGTTTGATTCCGGCACGGAGTTTCTTCACGGCGGCTCACAGTGAAAGCTTCCTCCGTTTGGCTCCTCCGAGGCGGGCGGCGGGGACTCGCTCTGTAACTCTCTACTGCCTCCCGGTAGCTCCGGCAAAGGGGCTCGGTCGTTCGTTAGTTTTTTCGTTCAATTGCAGGTTGCTGACGTCAGAACAGTGAAAAAAAAAAAAAAAACAGAAGTCGGGAGAGAGGGTGAGGATGTATACTCCCAGTGGCGCGGCCTGGTGGTGCACTGATAAAGTAGCCTTCCATACAGGCTTTTATAGTACAATATAAGTTTTAAATAATTAAACACCTTTGCCTCAAAACTGAAATACTTGATGTAATTGCTAACTCACCTAACCAATGAAGACAAGACTCACCAAAAGTGTTTTTGTACTCTTTTGCCAAAAATATTTTTTGACAAACTCAACAGCCTACTCAACAGTGTCTCTTTCCAGAAAATCATGACATGGGTCAAGACTTTGTGTGCTTTTATGTGTCTTAATAACGTCTTCGAGAAGTTCCTGTCAGGTTTTAGAGCTTTACATAGCACAGAAAATGCCCTCCTCAAGGTATCCAATGATCTGCTTTCAGCAGCAGACGGGGGAGAGCTCGGTTTTATTTGTTTTAGACCATGCCATTTTAATTAGTCGTCTTAAAACCTTGGTTGGCATCAAGGAAAATGCACTTAATCACTCATCCTCTACATCTCACATTACCTGTGGTGTACCGCAGGGTTCAATTTTCCATATACATGCTCCCACTAGGTCAAATCATCCAACGTCTCAACGTGTCTTTTCATTGCTATACAAGACGACACACATACATACCTTCGCTTGAGACCTGATGACCCTAGAAGCCTAGCTACTATTTTAGACTGTCAACAATTTATTCAAGTCAATAACTCAAAATCGTAAATCATGTTATGATGTCCGTCCAACAATTTCCATTGAAAGTGCCCTTGGTCCGTCCACTGTCAGAAATTTAGGATTACTATTCGAGCTTCAAACCACCAGTACTGTTTCCTCAAATTAGAACCAAATCTCCGAAATCAAACCAATCATCTCTTACCCTGACCTGGAAAAATCATTCATGCATTTATCTTTTCAAGACTAAACTACTGTAACTCCCTCCTCTCTGGCATCAACCAAAAGTCACTCTCTCTTCTACAACTAGTTCAGAACACAGCAGCTCGACTTCTCACTGGTTTTAGCATACGGCATCACATCACCCCGATCCTGGCTTCTCTTCATTAGCTCCCTGTTTGTTTTAGAATTGATTTTAAGATTTTACTGATCCCTTTTAAAGCATGTAAGGGTCGGGCCCCAAAATATATAGAAGAAAGGTTGACCCCCATGTGAGCAAGCTAGCAGCCTGAGATCTTCTTGCTGTCTTGCTGTTCTAAAGTCGAGGCTCAAAACTAAAGGTGACCACGCTTTAGCCATCAAGGCTCCTCGGCTTTGGATCGACCTGAGGAGATAAGGCTTTGAGAATCAGTTATCTCTTTTAAGTCACTTTTTAAAACCCATTTTTACAGACTGGCATTCATTTGAAGTCGACGCTTTACTGCTTTCTTACCTTAGTTTTTCACTATTGAGCTACCTGTTGTTTTATTGCCTTTCTTTTGCTGCTTTGTCTGTCAGAGCACTTTGTAAACTCTGTTGTAAAGGTGCAATATAAATAAAGTTATTTTTATTACTATTATTTTATAATCCACAGACCTCGATAAATAGCACTACAAGTGAGAGGAATATTGCATTTTTTATTTTGAGGTGAACTGTTCCTTTAAAGATACGTTAGCTTTCTAAGTAGCAGTCTGGTGAGTATATTGTTTATTGTATTATATAATATCCATGAATATTAATGTTTTAGCCGTCAGAAAAAAAATGTTTAGAGCTTGAAGGTTCATTATAGAGTGCTGCAATAATGACAGATTTTTGTAGGCCAGCCTTGAAGTTATTATCGCACTGGTTGCCACAACAAAAAGCTAATGGGATGTTTCCAATGGATTTTGGATTATTGCAGAAGATTAGTTCTGTGGCAAACACAAGTTAGTGATACTTACAGGTTTTATTCAGCAAGGTCATCTACACAGATGAACACAATTTTTAGTTTTTTTGAAGCGTGAATGCAGTCACCAGAAGTAAAAAGGAAACGTAACGCTATAAGAGAACTACACCCAGGTCACACGACTTCAAGTCACCACCACAAAGCTAAAAGTGGACTAGTCAGTGTGAAGAATTGTAATAGTCTCTTTTAGTAATCTGTTAGCAACCACTTTTTTAAAGACCTGTAAAAACGTAAACATTCTCAAGAGGTTTTTTCTATTTTTTTTAAACCAACATTTAAAAAAAACTTTACGCTTGTCTTAATGACAGACCTTATTACAGGCATCAAACCAAAGTGCAAAACTGCATTTAATTTCATTCCCATATAGAGCTCATTCCTGGACCACTCAATTGGCCTTGGAAATATTTTTATAGAAAAGGTCCCATTCCTGGAAATTTGATTATCGTCATGTGACCTTTGGAATTTAGAACACATGATAACAGTTATTCTGAAAATGTTTTGGTTCCTTGTTTATCATTAGCCATGTTAGCAGCATGGCCTTAGGTAAGGCAACGTCAGGGGGTCGGTTCAGAACTTTGGACAGATATATCTCAACATTTCTTTGCATTGCCATGAAATTTGTTACAGACATTCAAAAGATGATGAGTTTTCATCTTGTGTCACCATGAGGTTGATGCTTTTATTTTGAGTGAAATGGCTCTTGCAAAAGCCACCATTCACATCTGCTTCAGCTGTACTAACGTTAACATGCTAACAGCCTTAAATGAATGGATATACTGTGTTGACTACCTGCTAAGCATCAACATGTAACTATTAGCATAACATAGCATATTAGTATGAAGGTCAGTTCATCTTTTCAAATGTACCCATGTCCACCCAAATACTATCTCAGATCTTTGTCATCTTAAAAAGTAAGATTAAATCAAGTTCTTTAAAAAAATCTCTTAATGTTATTTCATGAAATTGAAATCTCAAGGAACTCAAAAAACGTGTTGCATTCCCTTTTATACTCTTGTGCAGTTTCTTTTTATTTTTTTTACTGCAAACAATATTACAAATATCTATTTTCATCAAATAATGTTGAAATATTGTGGTTGTAGTTGTGGCCTTGTCAAGGGTTACACTAAAAGGAATGCAAACAAACATGCCTTGGTTGAGCAATTCTCCCCAAATTTATCATACATTTCGCTTCAAAAAAGGCTATTTATTGTTTTTGAGCTCTCCAGTCTGCAGGTCTGTGCAGCTTTAAGCTACTTTTAGTGAAATATTTTGGGTTTTTGGCCCGCTCATAGACTGTTGGGGATGAGTGTCAGGCCTCACATCTGCCCCCACATATGAAACCCAAGACAGCCATTTCCTGCAAACACACTCACACAAGCTGAGCATACGCTGCCCCGCCTTAGAAGACCTGCAAGAAAAGGCAGTGAGCCAAAGTGAGCAACTGACTGGTGCAGGAAGTCAAGCAACAAGCATTTGCTAACTAGTACGGTAGCCACATCCTGCCGTGTTTCAACGGAAGTCTATTTCGAAACACAGACAGAACTTCAATGGGAACATTTTCACACAAACCTGTTTAGATCCCGTGCCATTGTGTCCATCCAAGCACAGTGGAGGAAAAGCAAACTGCCTGTTTGTGAAGTAAATAACAACATATGAATGGCAGAGATGTATATAGGTGTTATTGTCTAACTGAAACCATAATTTCATCATCATCATCACTTGAACTTCAATTAACCCACAATCCTCAGTGATGATGGCACAGTAAGGTTTATTCAACTGCATGAAAACAGAAATATTCAGAATATTATTCCATTCTATTTTGCACAACCGAGATGCTTGTCATGTTCAATCATATTTTATTCATGAACCACCATTTTGAAAACCTGTTCTGTTCATAAGCACTATTGTGAATTTCCAAGTCTGCCGTTTGATATTCAAGACTGATTTGGGGGAATTTTGTGATAAATGATCACAACTGCATGCTAACATGCTCATGGTGATAATGCGTGTAAATGTTTAGCAGCTATATCTTATTTAAAAGTACTAGGATGCTTACAATTATTACTACTAATTTTACTTATTGTGATTCTTGATCAAAGGATCAAAGTAATCACAATTGTTCATCTTGGGGCCCTGAATATTTGTGACAAATCTCAAAGACATTTTAATTAATAAAAATACAAAAGTGTCAAACTCAAGGTAGTGCTAGAGGAAAATTGATAGGACCGTTACATTCTTGAACATGTATCCACAAGGGACCTTGAATATTTCCAGCAAAATTCATGGAAATCTATCGAATATTTTTCAAAATATTTCCTCTAAACCATGCACAAGTGTCAACCCCATGGTGGTGATCAAAGTCAGTATGTTTCCTCCATGAATGTCTATACATATTTCACTGCAATCCATCCAACATTGTTAAGATATGGACCACAGTGGTGTACCAACTGACAATTGCAATCCATGGAGCTAAAAAGCGCACAGAAGCAGTGACACCAACAATTTCACTCTTCTATCTGTGTCTCAGCTGCCTAATTAGGGTGAGTAGTCTAAACATAACCCTACTGGATGAAGCATCAGCTGAGGTGACAACCCATGTTAAACATAGGTTGTTTGTATGTGTGACTTTAGCTGCATTTAACATTAAAGTGGCCCTATTATGCTTTTCCACTTTTTCCCTCTTCTTTAGTGTGTTATATATATATTTTTTTTAACATGTAAAAGGTCCGTAGAGTGTAAAACCTGAAGTCCATGCCTAAAATGAGTTACCCTCCCCCTCAGAATCACTGCTCCTTAGCTGATTCTCTCCTTCACTTCCGTAACTTTATGAGATCACAATGTTACGGAAGTGTAGTGGTTATGACAGCAGTCTTTCACCCAGTAGGCCTGGGTTTGAACCTCACTGTGACCTGACATTTATTTGTCATGCTCTGGTCGGAGAGTTTTTTGAAATATGAAACGTTGACAACAGAGCGGGCTAGCTGACCAATCAGAGCAGACTTTGCTTTCTGGAAGGAGGAGCAAGCGCTACAACGGAGCATTTCAGAGAGGTGAGAAAAACAAGGCGGATTATGAGTATTGACGCATGTAAACATGTTGTAACTGTAACTTGAGATAAAAATATGCACCCGGAAAATAGCATAATAGGGCCTGTTTAAGTATTTTTAAGACCTGGCTAACAGTCAGTTAAGGCAAATCATGGTGCATCTGGAGCATTCGTGGGCTTAATTTGGAGCTATTTAGGAAGCATCCCATATCACAATCACATGGAATTCTGTGAGTGTTATTTTGGTGTAGCATGCACCATATTCACTGATATTAGAGAGACTTTGTTGCAGCTATAGGGTACCTTCTGTCTCCCTTTCCTTCCTTTGTCACATCTGGTCAGTCAGTTAACAAACAGACTGTGGTTACTGTTACACAAGCAGCACGCACGCACACACACACACACACACACGCACACACACACACACACACACACTAACACACACACCATCAACAGAGATATGATGCAAGTCTTCATAGCAGAGAGTAAGAGCTGATTGAGGACACATAATTGAAGAAACTAAAACCATATTCTGCACCACATTAAATGAGAAACCTGTACTGGCAGCAGTGAGTATTAAGATTGTATTCTAACCTGTTTAACACTTGTTTACAAAGGAAATTTAAAAATAGCACAATATGGTGTGTTGCACATTACAACCACCCTGATTAACGTAGATTCATCTTAGAAAGACGGATGAATTATAAACTGTGTCACTGACAATTACACCTGCAAGGAAAAGGGTAGGGAATGGATTGATCAGTGTGTTTAATCCTTAATAACTAACAATCATTAGCATGTCTGGTTAACTAGCTTACATGAGTGATACAAATAATCAGTAGCCATACAGAGATGATGCTGGAACATACTTTATAATCATACTTACCTAGGACTAACTATCTCTACACTGTGACACAAGAACAACACAGTCTCTTTATTTCCATGTCTTTTATTTGGATTGTTAATGTTCCCCTCAGTCTTATAGCGTGATATTATGTATGCTATGTATCCATCAAGTCCATATTTAAGACAGGATTCTTTTTTAAACGAGTCAGCAACGTCAACTTAATAAGCTCGCTAGCGACTGCATCCGACTGACTATTCTCGTTTGGAATTCCTTTTTGTCTACCTCCGTCTGAAATCAAGGACCTGTCATCACTAAGAATCTGAAGAGTGGTAAGCATCTGCCTCCATTAGCATTGTGAATGTCATGTGTGCCATGCGAGAAAGAAAAGCTTGACAGGAGTAGCAACAGAAACTAAGGTAAGCAGGGCTTTGCAAATACATTAAGTGTGTACTTTTACTGAAATAACTGGTAATACGACATTACAGTCCCTCGGAACAAAGCAAAGAACCATGGGTTATTTCTAATAAAAGTGCAGAGATGCTTACACCTTCATCTTCTTTTCTAGAAAAACCACATAGGGGTGAAAAGCAGAGTGCGGGATCAGCCGATCCACCCGGTCACAGCTTTTTTCTGTCCTGGCCCCTCAGTGGTGGAATGAACTCCCCACTGACGTCAGGACAGCAGAGTCGCTGCCCATCTTTAGGCGCAGGCTGAAAACTCACCTCTTCAAGAAGTACTACCCTGAGCCTTCCTCGTAGCACTTATTGCACTCGTATTAGTTGCTGCACTTACTGTATTCGTATCAGTTCGCTGCACTTATTGAATTTGTATTTGTTTACTGCACTTATCCTATTCGTTATATTCGGATTAGTCTGTTGCAATTATTGTTTTCGTAGTAATTTGCCTCTGCACTATATTTTTGCTCTGGCTTATGCTTTGAGATGCTTGTTTAAGAAAGGAGATGCACTTATGACTTCTGGTGACTAGTAGTTCTCTTGAATACCTATGTTGAATACACTTCCTGTAAGTCGCTTTGGATAAAAGCGTCTGCTAAATGACTGTAATGTAATGTAATGTAATGTAATGTAATCAGTGCTAACTGGATGTGTCAGGATGTAATTTGCACCATCCAGTCTGCGGCTTTCAAAGAAACGTGGTTGAAGATGGAAGGAGCTGGATTAAATAAGGTCAGAGTGATGTGAGGCAGAGAGAAAAAGACAGGCCTAAAGAAGAAGTAGTGTGATGAAAAATGGGATACGATATAGAGCAGTGCGGAGGCAGAAAGAAACATCCTAATGCTCTTAATGATGAGATCTTGTACACTGAGAGCACTGCTCAGTAATATATGAAAATAATCAGCAAGCACAAAGGGAAGTGAGAGGCTTGAAAATGAACTGAAAAAACAACATAAAGCAACATATTTTTTAAACAAAAAAGCAGAGGGAACTTCATTGAGATAGATAGACTTTGGTGATTTCAGTGCCACCAGCAAGTTTTCATTTATCATGTGAAATACTTTAAGATCTGCAGCACTCGATGGATTGGCATTACATTTGGAAGAGGCCAGAGGTCTGTATCAAATTTCATGGAAACTGTTGTCAAGAGCTGGCTTCCAACCTACTGCTTCCAACGCAATCAGCTGATCATGGCATTCACACATTTCCCCTCAGCCACAACCTAATGTTCTCAGATGAAGTTCATGAACACTTCCTGATCATCATAGGTATCAGTGACTGTTGCCAGCATCTCCAACTTGTCAGCAATTTTGCTTTTAATTGACCAGGTGCTGAACAAGAACCCCACAAAGGTTTCCATTTTAGAGTAGCAGTTATTACAGTTGTAAACAATCAAACAAAGCACCAAAGCGCTGACTGATCTGGGGGCACTGCACTGTGTGGGCCTTCAAAAAAACAACACGCCTACTCCTGCTTCCTGAGAGAAGCCTGGACAGTTTGGAAAGTTTGGGGCTATTGCAAATGTTTCTTTAAATAACACAGAATCTATCGGAGATGATAGATCTTTGCCTACCACACAACCACTATCTCTGTGTTCTAGATTTGTCTTGGGTTACATAAGAAGTAAAATAATATTGATAATTCAATATTTATTTTTTATTCTGCAGCTGTTAATGATTATTTTTGGTTAGGTTTATATAATTAATAATTTTGTGTGTTGCGTGTTTGGTGTGTGGGTTTGGAAATTATTGTTTATTTCATGTCTACCAGTGCTGCTTGCCAAAACAAACACCCCTGGGTACTAACATTTGAGCAAAAGCAGGTAAATATGTTTTTCTGTTACAGTAGATGCATAAATATTGCAACATCCTAATTTTACTCTCCCACCTCTTTTGTAATTTAAAATAAAGACAAAGTTAATAAACTAAAAACAATGAAGGATACAAACAAGAACATGGAAAGCAACTTGTATGAATGAACTATCTAAATTGTAGGTATTTGGAGGGAATAAAAAGACAGCTTGCACTTTAGTAAGGACCATGGGGTTAGTGTCACATTATGGCACAGAAGCCCACTGTGTGTGACAATCACAATATTCACCAAAACAGCATCATTATTATCTTCCAGCAGAGGATTACCAGGAAATATAGTCTGACTCAGTATCAGATCCAGATTAGAGAGAGATGAAGAGCCCCTGACTGATGAAGCACAGCGCTCTTCCTGCAGCGGGGAAGAGTTTGGGGGGAAATGATGAATGAATGATTGAAAACACTCTCAAGGTTAAGTGATGATAGAAAAGCTTTGCTCCTGTGAAAGAGAGGACTGATCTCAATAAATTTGGAATGATTTTGTTCTGACAAGGACAGCATGGTGTTAGCATGCTAACAAGTAATGCTCTGTCTCCATTCTCTCTCATCAGTGCTCTATCTTCAGCAAAATAATCAATAAGATAATTATTCGAGGTTTGTGTACATTTTGACTTAATCAGGGACTGGTCGCCTCAGTTATGACAAGTCATCGCTTAATGGAGCAACACTATATTTGGATGCACAGAAGTTATTAGGACATTATGTTGGGCTATCTAAATGGGAATTATTGTATAAAATGGCTTTCTACTATAATCTAAACATGACAAAATAAAGAAAGGCTTCCATAGCAGAATGATAAACAGCAGTTGAAAAGAAAGGCCTATAAAACCAAAAGGCAGAAGTGTCCTTAAAAGGTTTTGAGGTATTTCTACCTATGTATTCCATCCATCCATTATACGTCATCGCTTATCCTGTTCAAGGTCGCGGGGCCTCTGGAGACGATCCAAGCTGACATTGGGCGAATGCAAATAGTCGCCTATCACAAGGCTGACATATATAGACAGACATACTCACACATACAGGCATTTTGGAATCCTCAATTAACCAAAGCTGCATGTCTTTGGACTGTGGGAGGAAGCCGGAGAACCCGGGGGGGACCCATGCTGACACAGGGAGAACATGCAAACTCCACTCAGAAGGGCCATGTAGTAAGGCGATAGTGCTAGTCACTACACCACCGTGCAGCCCTAACATTGTCTTATTCTCGAACTGGTGGTCGTTTCGACTATGGCTTATATGGCTTACACTTTGACACCTCCATTGTAGAGAATTGGGGAACAAGTTAAACACAGAACATCAGGGCAGGTAGCTCCAGCCTTTTACATAAATCATTCAAAAGCCTGTGTCTGGGTCCAAACAAAAGTAAAAAGAGAGAGAAGCCCTGTTGCATTTTTTTCAATTTACTGGAGAGGGATCTGCAGTAGACCCACATCCAGGCAACTAACCTAAACTAGTTGAATGTTGGTTTAATACACATGGGAGGCTGTGAGTTGCTGTTAATGTAATGCTTGTGTATGCCTGAAACAAACCGACCATACATCAAGTCACCTGTCTGTCTAACTGGTTATAGCTGACCACATTCGGAGCCTGGTGTCAAATGACAGCGATGATCCAGCAAATGCTGATAACAGCGATAAAAGAGATAACAGCACAAAGTTGTTGTGTGAAGAATGAGAACGAGAGCATGAGAGAGAAGTTTATATCAACATTGCCATGCTGGAGACTCAGTATAATAATAATGACTGCAGATGAATAAGAAGTTGGCTAACCAAACAGCTAGTTTGTTTAGCAGGCTGGTTGCCCTGTAAGGAGTTCCCTATGCAATTTGAACAAATAACTTGTAGATTGGGCTAATTGTTTGTGTTTGTGGTCTCTGGGGTTTCAAATGATTTATGTAATGTGTTTCCAATTTGGAATGCTTTATGAGACCTGCTATGCTTAGTGTTACAGTTACAGTCAGAACAGCCACAAGGTTGAAAATAATAAAATAATTTTCAAAGCCCAACTTAAAAGTAAAACGATCTTCCAGCAAGAAAGAGACTGATACCATGAAATCCTGCTTTTAGTGATTTTATCGTTGGACGAAAGCCCAACACTAATGTTAACATTTACTACCCAAAGCTTTTGGAGATAAACCTGTCCACACATTTTACAGCAGTATTTGCCTAGATTTCCTGGATCAAAGTAAGTATATTATACAATTATACAGTATATTAGTAATTATTCTGCAAATAGAAAAGTACAGTGATTATAAAAAGTATACTGTGGTTTCAATCCCATATATAATCAATCTGGATCTTGAAAGCCTTGTTGCAGCAACTGGTACATACATTAACAGCAGGCTACTTTACATGCTCAAGGGGAAATGCTATGTACAAGTAGACACACAAACACACACACACACACACACACACACACACACACACACACACACACACACACACACACACACACACACACACACACACACACACACACACACACACACACACACACACACACACACTTCATTACTTTGATATATTAATGCCATCTGCTGTATAAATTGAGCCAGCAGCTATCTTCTCCAAATATGATGACTGCCAATATCTGCAGTCAGAGCTGAACCCTGCAGGTACTTCAACCTTTGTTTATGACATCCTTGTCATCTGCAGGCCCCTCACTACCAACCTATAGACATGACCCAGACTGCCAAATATAAACATAAGCAGTCTGCAGTCATATACAAGCTGTGAGACAGCTAAAGGAAGGAACTCACACTAAATGAGATCCACACACTCACACAGAAAACCTAAAAGGCACTGAAGCATGGAGTGTAATCCCTCTTAATCCACACAAACAGCAAACAGTCAATGGATGACGAGTGTGTGTTTGTACTGTCTGTGTTATTTTGAGGACCATCTTGATTTTTTTCCCACTATTTGATTTAATCAGGAGGTGAGCTTCACAGAGAACATTTCTCTCTTTTTCAGGAATGCCCTGATCACATTCAAACACATGGAAGCTGCCCAGTCAACCACAGTGTGGCCACTGAGCAGCTCAAGTGGAGCAGTTTGGGTTAGGTGCCTTGCTTAAGGGCACTCCAGTGGTGTTAACAATGGAGGGCTAAGCACTGCAAATTCATTAATTCACTTTCAAAATCCAGATTTATTCTGCCAGTCTTTTTAGGTACACAATATTCATTATGGGGTTGTTAATCATGTTTAACTGTTTTGCTTAAATTCAAGCAAATGCATTTCAAAGTGATTTTTGGGGAGTTATTTAATTAAAAAAAAAGTAAGAGCATATACATGCAGAAGAAGAAGAAAAGTTGTTAGAAATATATAAAACAATTTTTACACAACTTTACATTTTGTCACGTTAACTACCAATATGTTAAATATTGTGGCTCTTTTCAAAATAACCTTTGAACTTTGGTTGACTTGGTTTTGAGATTTACTTAAGCTACAAAACCACCTGGTTAGTCTTTGGAACTGTTAAGGACGTTTTATAAGAAAACTATGGTAAAATAAGTCAACATTGACTTGGCACACTGGACACAAACAGCGGTCTCCTGTGTGAAAGTCCTGTGTTTGATCCTGTTTGACTTGTCCACTTTTCCTTACTCCCTTCACTTGCCTCCCACCAGCACTAGAGGGACTTTCTTTCTATTTAAAGTACGTCAGGCTCTCTGACCCTGTAATAATGACACTGCTGGTATTACATTAGAGTTATTTAGCATCCCATACAGATGCTAAAGGGTGCATTGGTGGGTCTTTATCAAAAGATTGTAGTTCAAATTTGGGGTACAGTGTTATTCATTACCAGCAATATTTTTAGGCAGTAGGACCAGTGGATCGCCCGTATGTGTCAGTGTTGCTACATAAGCAGTGTCCGGTCCAGTACATTGTTGGATTTTGATACCGTTCATGGTGATAGATAATGATAGTCCCTGTGTACAAGCTGGAAGCAGAAAACGTTGTATAGTGATTGAATACGTAAAGAGACATTTTTGCAAAACACTTAAATTAAATATTGAGAGCATAAACTATTGTTTACTATGTTTACTGAGGTAATGAATCAAGTGAGATGTAGGGTCAGTTTCTCATAGACTTCTATACAATAAAACTTCTCTTTGAAACCAGAGGAGTCGCCCCCTGATGGCCAACAGAGAGAATGAAAGTGTCCACACTGGCTTCACTTTTCAGACCCGGAGGTTAACAGTTTTCATCTTATCCATTTTATGATAAAAGTGATGGTGGAATGGCTTATTTCCAGCTATACATGACAACAATAACTGTTGCTAAAACTCTATGAAATTAAGTTTACAGTACATTGGAAGGATAGCGCAGTGTATAAATTCAGTTGTGGCCTTTAAGATCTCATCTTTTGTTCATAAATCATCACTGATTCAGTGTCCCAGTCTTGTTTGACGTCAATAACTCGATTGCACTGGCAGCTAACTTGCATCCTCAAAACTTGGCTATAAAAAGACAGTCTTGCATGAAAAATGCAGAAGAGTTTAAACCCTGATGCCCCAGTCACATCGTCAGTACCACCACTACCACTAAACCTGATTTTCTTTTCATGCAGAACATGCATAGTTCATTCATATATTTTATTGTGTTCACTGTAGCTAGTTTGCTCCACCATTCACAAAAAATAAGAGGGCAACAAAAAACATTTGCTGTCAGAATAGAGAGGTAGTTAATAAAAAAGAGAAAAATCAATAAATGAGAGGACACTCTCAGAGCCACTTCAAGCTCCAAATGTTTAAGAAAACTTGAAGACTGAATGATTCTAGGTCTTAAAAAGTGAAGTGTTAAACATAAACAACTGCTCCTTTCAGCAAGATTTCTATAAATCTTCCTACATCTCTTCTGGCCTCCCTTTACTTTTATACATCACCAAAGATCCAGGGTTTCCAGTAAAGCGACTCTACAGCGACACTTTGTATCTCTTTGTATTTCCATTCAGTCCTTTATGCTGTCATTTAAACGATTAAATATGCAGGGATGTTTCCTCTATTTTCTTTTTTTTGGTGCAAAACCTTGTCCTGTGTTGTAAGGCTGTGGCGCCTGCATTTGAAGGGGTTCAGCTTGGTGCTGCTGGTAGTTATGAATAAAAGACGCCGTGTTACGTTGTAGTCTGGCCCTGCATCTGCCTGCAGCTGCTGCTTAAGTGATCTCTGAGGACCCCTGGCTGGTATTTTGGGGAAGAAAGAGAAAAAGAAGGAAGGAGCATGTGTGACATGACAATTGCGAGAACTCCTTTACATTCACCACCTTACGTGCAGAACACGCCTGAATGTAAGGAATCTGTATGTGTGTGCCACGGTCTGACCGGATGGATGTTTGCCTGTGTGTGTGTGTGTGTGTGTGTGTGTGTGTGTGTGTGTGTGTGTGTGTGTGTGTGTGTGTGTGTGTGTGTGTGTGTGTGTGTGTGTGTGTGTGTGTGGTGCTGTCGGGGTTTTGCAGGGAGCGATGCTTCATGGAGCGCAATGAGAGGAGAGGTACTCAGGGACAACACAAGCCATTCCAAATAGCACTCAAACTGAATAATGCAACAGTATGGAGGAGGGAGAGAGGGAGGGAGGGAGGGAGGAGGAGGAGTTGAAGAAGAAGAAGAAGAAGAAGAAGAAGAAGAAGAAGAAGAAGAAGAAGAAGAAGAAGAAGAAGAAGAAGAAGAAGAAGAGGAGAGGGTGTAAGAGAGATTGTGTAGTGAGTCGGGAGCAAGTAGTAGCAGAATGATACAATCTCAGTCGAAGGTGGAGGAGATAAGAGAGGAAATAAGATCGTGGATGAAGGGAGAGGAAGAAATGGAGGAAACACTTACAACACCAATGTACATGCACCATTAAAAGAACATCAAGGATAACACAAAAGAGTCACAGGACTTATTTCCATTGAGGTCTTTGTTGTAGTGGCTTTGCTCTTTGCAAGAAACTGCACTTGTTAATCCTTAAGGTTCCAAAGATACAGTTTAAATTACTCAACAATTTTAAAGAACAAAGTCGAGGCTGTAAAGTTCATAGCAGTAATAGACTAATGTTAATCATTACAAGAAGAAGAAGAAGAAGAGGAAACAAACATAAAGTGTGAAAAAGTGTTAAGCAATATATAAATCTAAATACAGGGATTGTATGTTATAATGAACACTTTCATTATCCTGTATTATTTATCAGTAACAAGTAATAAGTAAAACAATTTTCAGTGTTTTAAATTGAAGTCTATGTTGACTTGCTCTACACTTTTCCCATCAATGTTTTTGACAAATAAAGTCCAACTGTTTAGTCAACCCTTTTTTGTAGTCAAAATAATGTCAACATGTTTTAATTTAGTTTAAACCTTGTGAGTCTGTGTCATCATGGCAAAATATGGACACTTACTGTAGCCGGTACTACCAAAGAAGAGGTTCTCACTAAATTGACAGGTGTTTAAATGTCTGTCTGAAGACAGATTTTGTCACTGAGATGATATCAAACCGTGCAAGATGTTCTAAGAAAGATAATTTTGTGCCACCATGTCAGTGATCAGCCGTGGACGTAGACATTTGTCTGTTAGCCAGGTCCTTTCCCCTTGAATCTGATACTTAGGAATGCTTTGGATGAGTTTCTTCAAATTTGGCACAAAGTCCATTTGCAGTCAAGGATGATTTGATTATAATTTGGTAGTCAAAGATCAAAGGTCACTGTGACCTCACAAACACATTTTGGGCCATAACTCAGGAGTTCATATGCTGATTAAGTAAATCTTGTTTATCATTACAAGCAAGAAAATAAATGTGAAAATAAGTTATGCAAAATGTGCCTTTTTGCCTCACTCTGCACTCTGGCAGCTCTCAAACATATGGTATACTAGCACTGTGGCCTGCATGTCACTCGCAGACAGCATGTTATTTGACGTACGGAAGAGTATGTACCACACCAGCATCCAACTGGACCCACGGGACAAGTGCAGGGACATTTACATGCTGTTTAATGTGCTGAGCTGCAGCTGTGTAGCTAATCAGCTATCTTCTCTTGTAGGCATTTGTTTAAACACATCACGCTTCAGGAACTGTGTATTTACAGCTTGTTGGATTTCCCCAAGTGACCAAACAAATCAATGCATGCAGTTTTAACACTGGCCATTCTGTGTTATTATTAGCACCCATCTAATCACAAGTTAAATGTAAGAGCTTGATCCCTCAAGGTAACATTGACCTTCAAAATGAAAGATGAAGAAAAGCAATTGAAAATCTGCCAACAGAATGACTTATTTCAAAGGTTAAATATCCACCGCATCGTATGTGTAAAAGATTGATTATGGACAAGTCTATGGACATATTCAGTACAGACTCTCGCATCATACATTATAAGTGATGTGTTGTAAATTTTACCACATGAATGCTAGAAATGCGGGTTACATAACATGAAAAAATTGCTTTATATAACGCTATCTTCCCAGTCACACAACTTAAACATGTGCCATACTGCTGCTGCTGAACAGACTCAAGTCACAATAAACTAGTTCAGTTTGAAATATTTAGGAGAAAGAGAAAAACAAAGGTTTTGATGTGTGAATCATCCAGTCAGGCAGACCTGAATGGCATGATTTTAGGATTCATAATAGGCTCTGAAGAGAGGTAAATATAAATAGCATAAATAATAACAATAGCTAATGGGGCTGACCTTGTGAAAGGTTGATTTAATAACAGCATTAAACAGCAGCAGCAACCACAACAACATTATTAGAATCATTAAAAACAAGACTGAAAACCTGAAGTTCAAATTTAATTGTTAAAAATAACAATAAAGTAATATATAAATAAAGATATATTAGCTTTGTTGGTTGAAACTCCAATTATCTTTGCTTCATACCTGACTGGAACTTCAATGTGCCAGTAATCAGAGAAAGCAACATTTTATCTGATGTTATATCTGTGAGAACATTTTAGACGGTGACTTTACGCTCTTTGGTTGACGGCCGGTTAAAAGGGCTGAAATCTAATTTGGAGGATTCACAAATGGAGTATGTGCTACATCACAGGTGTAACTGGAGAGGGGTGCAGCTCAACCACCATGAAACAAGGATAAGACAAGTCAAAGAGAGCCTGAGAGACACACATGTTGAGAGAAGCGATAATGATATTTATAGCAGATATATTTCCTCTGGGTGTGTGTGTGTGTGGGCTTCATGTGTGTTACACACACATGAAGCCCTTGAACAGTGCTGGATTACACAGTATAATCCACAGTAGTTATATTCTCTTACTTTGTCATACCGCCTCTTATCAGCAATGAAACACTGCATGTCTGTTGAAACACAAAGGGAAAATTTGCTTATAAACAATAATCAAAGTCAAGATGCGAGCCATTTTTGGTATTTACAAATTACTTAATTATGTCATTTTTGTTGTAGAATATATAAAAATGTAATCAAAAGATTTAAAACATTTACCTGTTTCAGTTTCATGTGCAGTCAGCTTTTTTTACCTCACACTTTTCCTTAAACTGTTTGAAAATGATACATTTATTTTTTGTGCTTACATTGCATAGAGCAATTTAGCACAAGCTGGAAATCTTGTTTTTTCTTACCTCTGGTGCTCGAACTTGTCGCCTTGCTGGAAAGAGGTAGAAGTTTACTTCAAGATCAGTCAGCACACTGTGACATCACTGTTGGGTGTGGTTACAAGTGCAACAGAGCACACCTCTGACCATATCTGCATCGAGATGCAAGAGACTTAAAACTTTCAGACAGAGCAGTGATACATCACTTTTTAGTCTGGTATTAAGTTACTCAAACTCGAAAAGATTCTGTTGATTTGGTTACTGCAACTATCAGGTGTGGGCCCACCATAAAATGTTGCATGATAGCATGCACCTCTCAACAGATCTCTCTTATCAACAGAGCTAAAGTGAATAAAAAAAAGACTGTGGTTCTTCACATCGAGAATAAATGTTTGCCAAAATTGTCTTGTCACACAAAATTACACCAACCTTTTGGTAAATATTTATTTGCAATGCATGTGAATATGGCAGCTTTGGTAATGAGCATTTTTAAAGGACCACAATTGACCATTTGATAAGCCTCCACTCAGTGAAGCTGTCAGAGCTATCATGGAGCCCACACTGTCACTAACTGCACTACCTGAATGAATATTATCTAAGTTTTGGAAAAAGGAAAAAGCTATTTCAGAGAAAAGCAGACAAAATGATTTGCAATATGCATTTAAAGGATATATGCGGGATGTTAAACTGATTCAACAACAAAAACAGGTTAAAAAGATAAAGATAGAGGGTAAAGCCTAGAGATCACCTTGTAAAAGTGAACCACCACATCACCTGGCGATCGAGAGAAAAGACAATGAAATTAAGGAACAACACTGTTTATATAAAGCAGGGTGGGTCTTTAATCACTGCCATAATAATTAAAAAGAAAAAGCAGCATTTTTATACGTTCAGTATACCTTCTGTAGCAAGCATAGCATAAAAGTGCTAAGCTAGTTAATGATGTGCTAACATACTCTGCTTATGTTAACTCCACAGGTTTTACGTAGAAACATAATTGTAGAAATGTAATGTTGTAGAAATGCATATCTCTGTTTTAGAAAGGCATATCCTTCCACTATCACTATTCCTCGTGCCCATGCACAACGTTTAACCATGACTAACTCGAAATACCAAAAAAAAGCATGAAAATGAAGATAAACTGAAATGATTGCAAGAGAGTCTTTGGAGCAGAACCAGTTAGTTGTCAGACTCTAGTTTGAGGTTGGGACTTAGCAAAGGGTCAATTGCAGCTCCATCAAATCAAGTTCATACAACTACCCAGGTTGAAAGTTTCTAAAGTGTTGGTTATCTGTGGCACATGGAGGAGAAGATAATTGGAATTCTTAAATGAAAAGCATTTTATGTGAAGCCTTTTTTCCCCAGACATCGTTTGCTGGTTCTTACAGATGACCCCAGCTCAGCTTCTGATGTTCGCCCTCAGCCTTCATGTGAAGATAATAACTTTATTTGAATAGTGCTATTTAAAAAGGGTTTTGCACATACAAGTTTAAAGCAACAGCAATGTAATTTCAAATAAAAATGCAATTAAAGGAATAACGAGAAGGAAAACAAAACAGGCAGAAGTGGACAAAGCAAACCACAATATAATACACAGACAGACAGACTTAGGCAATCTAATACTACTGTTTGTGGTTGAAATGTATCCTCAACATGAGGGACAGAGCAATACGTTGTTAACATTTGGGGAGCAGCTCAAACCTATGGTGCTCCAGGGGCATTCCCCCCATTTTTTTAGGACCACAACATGATCTATGAAAGCTAATTATCGATTTGCTATTTTATTTTAAGTAATAAAAAAATAAACATAGATCAGGAAATCTAAGCTGGAGAGAATTGTAAAAAATCAATTCATAATTTTCAAAGCATTCTGCTGCAATATAATATTTCAATGTCTTGCTCATCTTGCCTGAAAAACTTCATCAGGGATTCCACAAGGGTTGATTCCTGTACTACTCCTACTTAGCAACATCATGAGGAAATATAATCACATATAATAAATAGTTCATCCATTCATGAGGGTCATCTGATGAAGGCCAGAAGCTGTAAGGTTTTAGTCTCACATAAAATTGATCTTATCTCTACAAGTGTAATTGAAGTTTTTGAAACTTGCTCTCCAACGATGTTTTCACTCATAGTACACTTTGGAAGAAAGTATCTTTATTTTCAGACACAGGAAAAAAAAAGCAGGCTTCTAATTTTTAGGCGGAGACAAGAGGCACTGCCACATTGAAGTAGTTGTAGCTCGTTAACTAACTAACATTGTCAGTTGGTGGGAAACTGTAATACAGCAGGACAGAAGATAACATTAGCTTGGTTTAGTGGTTAGTAGCATTCTGGCCCGCTGTTACAGCAGCTCTCAAAGAGTGAATCTTTTCTAAAATGTTGCTTTTTCCAGAACAACTACTCGACATAAAAATGTAGTTAGCTAATGATTTTGTTATGGTTACACAGGTAACTGTTTGATCTGTTCCTTATACTTCTTTCCTTGTATTTTTGATTTTGCTAAGGCAAATAAAGACACAATACAGAACTCTTGGTATTTGCTCTTCCTATAGCCCCGTGCACACAGCTAGAGCATGTGGAGAAATCCAAAACTTGACAGACCTGCTGTGCCCAGTTAAAGTGGCTAGTTGGAAATTTGCTATTTGGGATAAGGGGTTTAGCTAATGGTCAATTTCATGCACAAAGAACGCAATTCAGTAGCACAAATCGAAGGAAGCAATTAAAATGTCTCTTAGTTCGCCTTCTTTCATTTTAATTTGTTTTTAACAACTTAAATATTTCATACAGGTGGAATACATGTTCAGTTTCTTTGACTCTCTGTAACAATACACTTTAGTCTTTGCAAAAAACCATTAAAACAATTCACATTTTCAGCAGTTGTGGCCCACTTTAGTGTCTATGCAGGACAGCAAGCATAGTTTGTTGAAAAAGAAAGGGTTTTTCTTTCTGTTTTGTGCTTATTGTATATGTATTAATATGCTGATGTATTGTTGGTTTTGTAGGATGTGGGATACCAGGCTTTGTAACAGCAGAGATCTTTTCACTCAGTTAACAATAATACTTCCTTATTTATCTGCAATCCTGACAAGCATAAATGTAATTTGAACACACATCCATTCATTTCCAGTGCAAATGATTAAAATTGAAAACAGAATAAATTAAGAACACAACAGCAACTGAATGTGTGTATTCATCACTCCTTGAAAAAAATCATTAACACTCATATTATCATGAGGAACAAGAATAAATGCTATATCTAAAATGTACTGTATACTCTCAAATATCATACAACTGTGATTTAGTGCAATTCCACTTGTTATACACCACAGCTTGTTTTTCTCCCTTCTAACCAAAGTATGCACTGAGAAGAAGAAAAAAATTTAACCTGCAGGGAGCAGTTTGCATTCGCTTCTTAATTTGGCAAATTCAATGTAATATCCAGGTTAATCGACAAAAGAGGAACACAGCCATGAGCTAGTCTTTCTTAGCGAATTTTCCTAATCATCATTTCTAATGCAGACATAAAAACCTAAATTGTAATCATGTCTATGTAACAAGGATTTGTTTTCTAACTTTTAGCAATTGTAGTCATAATTATAAGTAGTGGTAATTATTCACAGATTCAAAGGTGCATAATGGAGAAAATGCAATGTCCTTTTCAAAAAGCTAACGCAAATCGCTACCCTGAGTTTTAGCCTTGCTAGCATCTACATGTAGCTCTTACGATGTTGCTGTTCAGTTAGTTTGAATCCTTTTGCTCTGACTCCCTGAAAAGAGCTAGCCTGGCTTTTAGATTCACAAAGCGGACAAAATGTCCAGCTATTCTGTGCAAAAAAGCATTCTTAAAGCTGGATTTGTTGTTGCAACTTAGCCCGTAGCCTTGCCACAGGCTAAGTTGTAGCTTTTGTTTGACTCTTGTAAAGAGCTAGCAGGGCTTTTAGACTCACAGGCTAACATTATCCTTCTGCAGCACATCTCAACAGGGTGTGCTCCAGTCCACCACTCACAGTTGCTTTTTCCTACATTCCTACGGTCGTCCATGTATTGCAAATTTGTGAGTTCTCACATCTCTGTACAGTATTGCACGATTCAACTCATCTCCAGGATATTTCCAATATTTACCATCAATTAACCATAAAACTGTTGTCTGCAACCAGTGCAGAGGACAAATATTTTACATTGAATGGTTATTGATTATCTTAAATAATCCAGAGAATTCATATGCATAGCAGATATTCATGGTTGTAGAACAGATTCAATTCTTAAATAACCACCCCACCATATAATGAAACACAGTCAATCATAAATGTTTTAAAGACTGGCTCCTGGACAGTTTAGTATTTCTCTTTCTACAAAGTTTGGAAGTAGCTGTCATGACTTTATATCAGGGTTTTTATGTTCTATGCACACTCAAGTCTTAAATTTAAGTGTGGCCTTTGTTTCCAAATAAAAACAGTAGTAACATTCAGAGACATAATATCTCCAAGACTAAAATTTGCCTTCAAATTTTAAAAACCCTTTTATTGAGGCCACTATCTCTCTTAGACAGGCAAGTGTAGAGCAACAAAGTGTGGGTCATCTACAAACACAAAATAAATGACTTGTTGTCATACCTATATATAACTAGTGATACAGGTTGTGCAAAAATGCAGTGGTGTTCATGGTTTTGTCAAATGAGAAGTCTATCTTTTAATATTTCCTTTAAACTTCACATTTAAATGGACAGAAGAGAAGTAACCAAGTCTCTAGCTACATGTCAGGCCTGTGCAAAGATACATTAGATGGGCGCTTCAGTGTAAAACCCCTATCATGATATTCTTAAACAACTAAAGGGTTTCTTAACATTTTAGAGAGGCTTGATCCATATTTTTGCAAGAAAAACCTTTGATATCATGGAAGGCTACATCACATCTGACCCATCTCAACACATTTATCATGATTGGAAATGCTTGAAATATTTGAGGAGCCATTCAATTTTCATCACTCTTACACAGACTGAAAAAAACAGAACTTGTAATATACAGTATGCTACATTTCACTCCAAGATGTTTTTTTCACAGCGACTTTTTTGCCAAAGTGTTCTCTTGTATACAAATAAAAAAAAATGTAATAAGGATAAAATAATGAAAATATTAATTTATACAGTCGTAATAGACTCTTTATACAGTAGAGGAAGAAAAAGTCACTTTCACAAGCAGGAACTCCCTCTCACACAAAGACTAAAGTGCAGGAGCCAAGAATGCACTGTCTGCATCCAGCTGGCTTAATATTGGAGTCTAGGTATACTTGTGTCGGAAAACACTTGTTTATTTGGGTAACTTTTGATAACTTCGACCGGCGTCTTTTCTCATTCAAAAAGCGGTCAAGCTGACCGAGCTGCTGGCTGATAGGCCACATCGGCAGGCCCAGAAAATCAGATGCATTTTGTAGGTGTATGAATGGAAAGAAAGAAAGAATGAAGCAAAGAAATTCACATGTAAGATGCAGCCTGGCAGAGCCGTGGGATCAAACCCATGCAGAGTGAAATAATGAGGAGAACATCAGCTTCTGTGGCCTGAGGAGGGAAACAAGAAGAGATGACAGAGTCAGTCTGTGGGCATGCACAGCATCTTCATAGCTAAACATAGAGGAATAACGATGAGGAAAACGACAGTTCAGTGAATCATCTGCAAATCTTGGATGCAAATACACTAAGGACACTGTTTTTTCTTCATTAGGATAAGTACAATGTGTGTCTCTCCCTAAGCAGATGTAATAGTACATTCAGACACAGATAGAGTAGATTTGAATTACATTTTAAGAACAGGTCTGGATTTTTTCAAGTCTGTCCCAATATGATACTTTAATGCCATATGAACAGTTACTGGTTGCTGTATTCATTCCTCCTCTCCATTCTGATAGGAGAGGGATCCCATCCCACTGAAAAAAAAGGGTCTTTGTTCCCCTCAAAAACAAATTCCAAAGTGTAAATGACCCCCATCCATGTTTAATTTCATGTAAGTACCTTTATTTAAAAGGACATATGCCAAAAACAGAACTTGGCAGTATCACAATGTAACCGGAGAGTGAATGAAGGAGCTCACAGAGATTTTCAATAAATTAGGCTGAGAGTCTAAAAAGCTTTAGCTTCAAGTGCAATTGTCAAAAATGTACAGTACTTTTAAAATGTTCTTGTTATGAGTTTTGCTATTAGCTCAGTAATGTAATGGAGTAATGGTCCAAGGGAGTTGTAATTATAGACTAAAATAAATGATGGACATAGTCCATAATTTAAATGGGTGAGTTCTATAAAAATGTATCCCCTGTACAATTGTTATTAACGAGGATATTAGCTGTAGAAACCATTTTGTGACTTAGGTGTAAACATTTTTATTTCTGCTTTAAAGTTGGGCATTTAAACATGGGGTCGATGGGTTTTGACTGGCTTTGAAGCCAGCCTCAAGAGCCATTTGAGGAACTTCAGTTTTTGGCACTTGCGCGTTGGCTCCATTTTTCAGCACCAGAGGTTGCTATTTGGTCGTGAATAATTTGTTTGTTTACTTGTTGGTTTAATGAAGTGAACACAACACCAACAAACAGCATTAGACCATCAGTCAAAGCTCTGTTTAATCAACTGGGACGTTTAATTTCTTATGTGGCTTCGGCAGTCCCAAATCCTAAATTAACCAAATCATAAGGGTATATTTGTTTAGCGTTATTGCTAATGTTTTGTCCTGGCAAAGACACCTACATGCCATTAACAGAATGTATCCCACTGATGTGGTTCTTCAGGAAACACTATCCAGAGAAACACAAGGGAAGAATTTCTTAGGAAAAGGACTCAAATTGAAAGATACCACCTTGATTAGTCTAACTCAGAATTAAGTTTCATAATAGAATTAATTATTCATTTTATCTGAAACTATGATGGATTTTGTACCTTGATTTTTACATTAATGGACAGTATGGATGGAGGGAATGATTACATTGGCCGGCAACTCTCACAGCATATTGAAATGGACTTTAAAAAAAATATGAACATACCCTTTATTGCTCGTGAACTACTATACTATCAAAATAATGCACCTGCCATACGTCTACAGTACAACGGTTCACAATGCACCTGCGTATTGTCTGCTTTTGTTACCATGGCAATTACATAATTTTGCTAAAGAGCAATATGTGTTTTATGATAAACCTGTATTAAAGGATAATCTATATTTTTCTTATCATCAACAAATCCCATGTTCAATTGTTGGCCAAGTTAGAAACACATCAATAAGCCCCAGCAGTGCATTGTATTCCTTTATAATCATAAACACATGACCATAGATTTATTTCTGTCATCCCACAGACGTATTTCTAAGTGCACCAAATATGTATTAATCCACAGCTGAAAATAATCCCCAACAAAAGTGTTTTTTATTCACATTATGGGAACAAACACAAAACATAACAGAGCCCTGCTGTTTTGGGTAATTATTATTTCTTTTTTCAAGAAAAGTATATATTCATGTCCTGTTTTCATTGACAAAACTATATAATATCACCAGCATTGTTCTTTAATGACACCTAGTTCTCTAGTGTTGCTCTTAAATCTTACACAGACTCAATACGCTATATACAAGATTTTAAAGATGTAAGCAAAGGCCATCCACCTTGCCAGAAACAACCAGGTATTAAATGGTTATTTATAGGAAATGCCACAAGATATCTGTATTTGTGTTTTTGTATTTGTGAATAAATATGTTGCAATTTGAAAAATTAATACTGATGAACATAGTAAGCTTTAAGTGACATATGACGAATACTTTTAAAAATATTTTTTCAGAGACCCCTAAACTTGCATCCTGCTTAGCACTGAGATAGTAAGATTTGTACATCCTCCAGGTGTTGAAAACAGACCGCTTCACAAAAAAATTAAGTCACAGGATTGTTACCTTCCATTTCAGAAAAGACATTCCAAAGCACAGATGGATCACTGCTCCTCACAGCCAGTAGCAGGAAAAGCCTCCGCTTCCTGGTTCTGGAACATGTACTGTAAAAGGATAAATACACATATAATACCTTTATTCCCTAACCCTTAATATCATAACAAATAATAGAACATTATCTATATATTGTTTAATATATTATCCAACATCAGCAGAATTAAACGGTGATGTGATGTTAAAAGTCCTGCCCCGTCATACAGAAGCTCTGCTGTCAAAACATGTAGCAGCAATATTAAGTGCAACACCTGACCCTGGTGCAGCGCTTGTTGCTCCACTTTGTTGCTAACATAGTAGGTGAGCCTTGGTTTTGATCATCTGGCAATGTAACAATTGATGATTCCAACCCACACAGACTGAATGGTTGTTTTAGTCCATCAACAAAAAAATGTCCCCATCTTTTTAACCATCACATCCTCTTGTATTAAAGTTTTTCTGTTAAGCAGCATTAAATTGTCAACAGACAGAGAATAGAGAGACAGAGAGAGAAGGAGAGAGAGATTTGTCTTTTGAGTGTCAAGAGAGAGTAGAAGACAGTGGTGGATATGAACAAACCACTTGAGGAACTGTGAAAGCAAGTAATTTCTTGAGCAATATTTTGGTGTATAAAATCAGCCAGAGGAAGGAGGTAATGGGATTGGAACAATTTCAGTGAAAGCACCAATGCATTGTACTGCTTATCATATTGGATTTTCCTTTATGCGAGAATGAATTAAAAAAAATGTTCAAGCACTGCAGAGGAGCCTCAACATGGTAACAAAATTCCTAATTGGCACAGAATGTATGATAGATTAACAGAAAAATGGGGCAAACAAGGCGAACACAGACTGTGACTGGAAGTGGAAAACCTGCAGCACTCTCTAATTACTGGCAGTAGTATTGACTGTCAGCTGTGAAAACAAAACCAAACAGAGACAGAGGAGAAATGAACTCTCCTTAGATGAGATATTACATTAAGCATCAAGTTATCTGCCTCTTAAATGGATAACCACAGCTCTGGATGATGGATAAAAAGGAGTTATTTGCTATTATCTCAGTTCCGACACCAAAATGAGCCAAGCCAATAATGTGGTAATGACAATTTGTGGTTTTATAAAGAGTAATGTGCTGAAACTATGTCTTTGCAACCAGTGCCTGGGTGATTTCCTGGAGTCTCCTGGTTGGGATACCCCCAGACAACCTGTTTTTTTTTTAGTCTGATAAATAGGGCAGTGCCATGCTTTTTGCCTTAGTAGCAATTAGAATTTTGCTTCCAGGTAGGTATAAGTCATTGCAAAAAAGCCCCAAAATAAGCCAAGTTGTAAGTCAAGTTTCCATGCTAATCATTTTTAACAAAACATTTATATTTGTGCAGATGCTACTGTCGGTTTCATCATGATTAACAGTTGGTGGCGCTATTCAAACCTCAAGTGGACAAAGACCAAAGGAAAGAGAACGCTATTATAAGGAGATCAAGCTAGTGGAGCAGTTGTGTTTTGCAACACAGTGTTATATGTCACAACTGCATTATCAGTGATTTCAACTTAATTTAAGGAACTAGCTGCTGTTTGACTTTCAGGGCCACTGAAGAGGACAAATTCCATAATGCTGATCAGGCAAACAAGTCTTCAATGATTCGAAAACAGTTTATAAATCATTTTTCATGTCAAGACACCAATTTTCCACCCAACTAAGCTCCACTTCAGCTGTTAAATTCAATCTTTAAAGTGCAGATGCAATGCAGTATTAGAGCGGGCTACATACTATATTAGGCTGATTTGTACTCCACCCGAGGCTGGTGGGAGACCTTTCACAAGGTTAGCCACATAAAGACTATTTAAGCCCCACAATGTGTCAAAACAGATTGAACAGCCTCACCATCTTGTCTATTCAATGCAAGGTGGCCAGAAAGTTTGACATTATTGATTACTTTGCTAGCATAGAGGTTTAGTAGGCAAACTTTGAAGAGGTGTGTAGGGCCAGCAATGCCCCTGTTTGTATTGCACTTGATCCTGAATCCAAGAGTCACAATTTGATCTTCACCATCAGCTTCAGACTCTTTTGTGAATCACTATTGGCAGGCAACCTCCACCTGGTGGAAAATTTCCACTTTTCACTGCCGTTTGTGTTGATTACATGCTGCCATCGCATGATTAAAAGGAGCAGCTGGTCACTCCTGAGTAGAAAATGATCTACCATTAGGCTCTGTCCATACAGCTCTCACACTACATGACTTACTGATTTGAGGTTGGACTCCATCTCTGTGAAGTTCCACTCAGTCAGAGGAAGGCTTAAACTGAAGGGCTACAGAGTGAGAGAGAGAGAAACAGGAGTGAGAAAAACATTTATTCAAGTAGGTCAGTATGTAAGGAATAGAGGCCTCTGTGTGCTGTAAAATCAGTGACGGAAACCACTCGGACAAAACTAAATCTATGTATAGTTAAATAAGTTGTAAGTGTGTTTCTGTATAAAACAGATCTACTGACATCCAGAACAGCGTTGGTCCCAGCTTCCACAGTGCTCTGCTGATGGCTCCTGAGCAGCAGCTGCTGCAGCTCCTCAAGGCTCATATCCACATTCTCCACTGCATCCGAAGCCTCCACTCTGAACACGCGCGCACACAAAGACAGACACACTGGTTTTACACTTAACCTGTACTTGCATCACTTTTGTGTCCATGCAAACATCTGTGTGTACATTGCATTCTCTATTTGAGTCTATGAGATCTTGGTTGAGCGCTCACCTGTCCAGGGCAGGTCTCTTACTCCTCCTCTCCACCATAGAAGCTCCAGAGCCCCTCCCCTCCAGAACAGACTGGACCATTGCGACGGGGAGGACAGGAGGTTCTGAGGAGCACACCTCACAGGAGGAGGTTAACGCTATGGCCTCTCCTCCCCCTGCACTGCCTCCTTTCCCTCCTCCTCTCACTCCTGGACTCACAGGCTCCTCTTTGATAAGCATCATGCACTTCTCCCTGTTGGTGGAGTCAAATACCATGACAACACATTTTGAGACTGTTGTTTCACTCTACACATTTCCCTACAATGAGTTTTATGATCCAATATCCATGATCCCTTGCACAATATCCTAGAAAATGGTTGTTAGATACTGCAAAACAGCTGACGTGCAGGTTACTTTATAATGGGAAACAGTGACGCTATATTACATCACTAACCTTGTCTCATCAGGCTGCAGCTGGAGGGCCATACTGGCCTGAGACATGTCAGTTACATCGGATATAATCGGTCCTCCTGTCAGCCCACTGGTAGAGCAAGAGGCAGTATCACTGGATGGCTGCAGAAGAAGAAGGACTGTGATGTGTGTTTCGCTCTTGGATTTCTTCTACCCTAGTAAATACTCTATTTTGCTAACAAATTTGCTCTTTTAGAATTCAAACATTGTTGGTAATGTGACATTGCAGATTCACAGGCCTATACTGTCCTACAGCACTTACATGCATTGGTCTTTGAGTAAAACCAGAATCAATAAACATTCATTTTTCCATATGAAAATAATATGGCACAGGAATGTAATTTCATGACACCAAAACTTGCAGTAACTACGAAATGGAGTAATAAACCAAGGCAAACCGCAGTAACTGCATCATGGCTTTGTAGAGAGGCCCAGGAAGAAATAGCGTAACTGTGGCTGGTAATATGTGCTTTAAATCCTACCTTCACACTTACTGCACACCCACAGAGAACTACAGCCGAAGAAAAATAGTCAAGTTAAAGCAAGTTGGTGAGACAGCTACTGTATAGTTACTTCTCTTTTCCCCTTTTTAGGGAAGTATGTTTCGCTTGTGTGCTTTTTCTTTACAACAAAAATAATCAATTTGCTTCAATCCAAGGCTTTAGTTGCATACACAGCTCATGTATAGCCCTTCAAAACTGTCAATGCACACTGCCTCCCTCTGGTGGTGATATAACATAATAGCTAGACTGATGGCAGCAGGTTTAAGAAGAATAATGTCCACAATATTCTCACTGCAATGTGGTGGATATGTCATACTTGAGGAATATATTAAGATAAAAGTGTTTGACGGCTAAAGAATATCTTCCGTACTAGGAATGGTGTGTGGTAAATCACCAGAGAGATACATTTAAAATCCCAACATGGCCAAGCACTTAGAAAGGCCAGCCATTAACTTCAAAGTTGATGTTTACTGCATGAGCCTGCCAGCACCATTTGTGCTGAATGTGGAAGTTCAGAGGCACAGTGCCTTACTTTTATAGTTCCCAGCAAATTGACAAAGTGGCAGAGCACTAACAGTTTACAGGAGATTTATTTTGGTAGAGATTGATGCACATGTTTAACAATTCAAAAAAAATACCAAAATTAAGATAATTTTACATATTTAAAAAAAGAGACTTGTTTCCTGGAGGGATTACTCAGCACATGATAAACATAAGGTGTGTTTCTGTCATATCTCACCGACTGGATGTAGAAGGGCTCATGCATGGACTCCATTGGGTGACTATGGCTGAACTTGGAGGCAGGAGGGCTGGGAGAGCCATCGTCCAACATCAGGGGCCTGGAGGACAAATTAGTTTTCATTCAGTTATGCGTCTTGACTCTTAACAGCGATACGCAGTCAGTGAGAGCACGGCATCATCATCAGTACTAACCAATGAATGGATAGAAGCTGTTGCAATGGAAGATTAATTGGGTAGATATACTTTTAGCATATTATGAAGTTCGTGAATGGTTAAAATATTAGATTTTGTCTACTGTACATCACTACCTCCCTAAACTGCTGTTTATCAATACTCATGCTGAATGTCAACATTGACAATATTTGTGAGAAACCATCAACTCTTTGTGGAAATTGTACACTGCAGTTGAAAGTTACAATTTTCAGACATATTGTTTTATGAAAGCCTAGTTTGTTGGTACACATTCATTCTCAATGTGTTTAAGGGCCAACTTTTAGCCACTTGAGCAGCATGGCTCTAGGAAAGGTCAAATTCCTGTAAAACTAATA